>NC_136016.1:17982175-18282175 GCF_048128805.1 Centroberyx gerrardi
TCCCCCTCTGTTCCTCTCGTATTATCCCGGTGCCCTATACATCCTGAGCGAACGTTGGCCGTATCAGCGCCCTTCGCTCTCTGCGCCTCAAGGGAAGAATGGGCCGTGTTTTAACAAACGTCCATGGAACACACAGTTAAGGGGATTATCTAAAAATAGACCTGGGCCCATTTTCTTTCCCTTCTTGGTTCCTTTTCGTACATGCATTTGGTTTCAGATGCATTTTAGGAAGCCGCTCTGAGGTTGGTGGCTGCCAGGCCCGGCCAACCAGGAGCTCGGCATTCAGCAGAGATTACAGTGTGTGTGTGTGTGATGTGTGGGGAACAGTGAGGGTGGGATGGACCAAATGTGCTTATGTGCCAGTATCTAATGGCGCGAGAATATGAGTAGGGACAGTCGCCAAACCGCACACTCAAGTATTGTATGGATTTTGCCCTTGATGTGTGAACACTCCTCACTTGTACGTAATAAAAATGTACGTAATATGAAGAGTGTTTGCAGTGTGTTCGCTTCTCCAACCCAGTGAATGCCTTAGAGACAACAATGGTTGTGTATTCATGTAAAACCATACAGTCATGTTTGATTAACCTTGGCTTTGAGTAACCTTCCATGCTGCTGAGAGCCTTGTGACATAGAATAGTAGTGTAAAAGTATCATGAAGTAGGAAAAACTATTCACTATACATACCAGCAGTAGGGAAGCATACATTCAACTTGAGTGAAGCATCATCGAAACAAATCCATTAGTTCTTACCTCTAGAACACTGTCCCAGGTTAATAAATAGATAATAAGTGATCAAGGCAGTGGGAGAAGTAGATTAAATGGAATTAAAGGGATGCTTGTGTTCAATTAAACAGCCGTAAACACCTCTGAGAACAGTATAGGGGAGAAGGAAACCACAGCACACATAAACATCCTGCAAAGAGAGAGACACGCATGCACGCACATACACACACACACACACACAGTCGCACACCAAACGGATTTTCTGATTGATCTTCCTCATTCCGTAGTTGAGCAGCAGAGCTTTAAGCTGTGAGCCTCCTGCTGTAGAGACCGACACTGCGTGGCGTAGTTTAATGCCGCTCTCCTCGTGCAGCCAGCGAAACGCCTTTGTGTCACCGTGTCAGAACAGCCCGGGTCCAGACTGAGGCGGCCTACAACGGATTCATCTCGTGGACTCATGACACGGGCAAAGATGATCCAGCGCGACTGACTCCAGACTGACGCAACATCTGAAAGCCCATTCTCCCCCCCCCGGGGCAACAAGAGGCTGTTGGTTTACTATCCAAAACCTAATGAGGCTGTGTTAGCATTCAGGAAACAGTAAAAGGAGAGGCGGCAAGGGCTCTTCCCATGTGGTCTCTTTGTACTGCTCCAGATTGTCCTTAGGCACACTCTCACAAACACAGTCAGATGCACTAAAGAGAGCTGGCATGAGAAATTAACGCTCCATTGGAAAGAAATTGAACTGCATTTAGGTGAAAAAAAGCAAGGGACGAAAATGAAGTAATAAGTATGCGAAACTGCCCCCCAAAAAACACACATTACATAAACCACACATAGATACGCACCCTATATTTTACGGTCCATTTTAACCGGGTACTATTTTAGACGCTACACTCAGGCTTTTTTATGACACTCCCCCGCTTAAATCAATTATGAGGAGCAGCAGTGGCATGCAGGCATCAGCAGTAATAACCCATGGGGCTGTGGGTCTCAGTGAGTGAGTGGTGATTAATGAAAACCACACTGATTGGGAGCTGCAAATGTGGCTGGGAACGGACTCACACAGTCAAATGAAGCATCCACTCAGACACGAAGACTAAAAAATCAACCTAATTTAGTGTTGAGGGTTTTTTTTTTGCTCCAACTGACTGCAGGGAAACTGCAGGTCACCGTATACTATTAGAAAGACGTGTCAGCTCATCTTCTCTCAGCTCCAGCAATAACAATGACCCCGCTGTTTCTTCGACAGACCTGCTCCTTTAATGAGGTCGAATGGTGCTGTTTCTTAAGGCAGGTCTAATTTGTTCATCTGCATCATGGTGGCAACATTGCTTAATTAATCCCGGTGTCTTTGACTGAGCTCTCCATTGTCCTCGTGTGTGTCTATTGTGTCTCCTGTTGTTGACTTCTCAGCTGTCTATGAACCTAGTTGATTACTGACGCATTCCCCCACGGGACACACTGACACCATTCCTCATCACTGCAGTGCAGCCTATTGTTCGCCGTGTACTTCAGGAAAAAAAAGAGTCTTGTAAAACAGTGTGTTTCACAAAGATGCAATGGAGAAACGACACCATGATTAGGACCGTTATTATGCCGTTCTCGTCCCACTGTTCTGAGAGCGGACTGTTGTGTTTTCCCAGCTGGACCCAGAGAACACCGGTTTCATCGCAGTGGAGAACTTCACCAGTTTGGTGGAGCACCATGAGCTGCAGCTGGACCCATCCAAACTGGACATGCTGTTCGCCCTTGTCCAGAGCAACGAGGACGGGCAGGTGTGCTACCAGGAGCTCATCGAGCTGGTGAGTGGAAACCGGTACAGACACACACACACATCCAGTGGCCTACAGCACACACACTTGCAGACAAGCACACACATAGCAGAAACATGCACAAACACATGCACTGACAGTCACGTAAGGCATTTCATGTCTTGAAGCATAGACCCGAATGTATACACACACACACACACACACCTTTGTTTGATTTCTGAAAGGTTAGGGAATTGACTCTGTCTCTTGCACACCGAGCCAGCGAGCTTCACGATGGCAAAATTGACTCGACCATTGAAGTCTTTTAGTCTGCAAAAGCGGGATCAATCTTTCCAGTTAAATCTATCAGTAAATCCACACACTTAACCTCGCAAACCATGTACTAGCAAACACCCACACCAAGCTGACAGGCACAATATCAGAACAACGAATTTTGATTATCACAGCTGCTACTGGACATATTCTGGACACATACACACATGCACAGATACACATACAATCATATTTCATCGTGGAGACATTATATATGCTACTGCATATATAATAAATGCAAGTTGTAGTAATAGTTTAGGGTGGAATAACACTGAGGGGAGTTGGGTCTACTTTGATAAAGCCATCCTATATGTTCCAATGGCAATAAGGCCGATACTGTACAAGAGTATATTCTGTATACCGAGAGAGACGTGAGAATAATCTGTATACTGCTATATACCCTATTCTGCTGTTTTTGTCCTTTGCCTGTGCTTTGAAAGTGAGGTCACGTCCTTCAATTTTTATTCATTCATTGCTTCTTCACCTATCTGTGTTTACAATTGCGTTCCCATTATAAATTCATGTAGAGCCTTATATGAGAAGGGCTGATTCTCCCCAAGACCGTAGATGAGCGCCTGCCTCCGCTCCTAGCAGCATACGGGTGTAAGCACCGTGATTAATTCAACGCGATGCAATTCCTGGCATATTTTCACTTCCTTAAGCTCATTTCTTCTCAGGCTCTGTCTCTCTCTCTCACTCTCTCTCTCTTCCTGTGTTGTGCTACCCGTGGTTTGTAATGAAGGCCACTCAATTTGAAGCCGGTCCAAATCCTGAGGTCTCTGCCACTAAAGAGAAAGCGCTGGCGAGGTGCTGTTCCCACAGTGCTGCCTCTCCTTTATATTATCCCTCCTTTTTTGGAGCTCTACCACTCTCCTCCTCCGCCATCCTTGAAGTGGTGTTTTCATTTTACTGCATCCTCATCTTCACCCCTCACTTTCTCAAGCCAAATAATATCACCCCCTCTTATTTTGAACCTCCCCCCCTTTGAACCCTCAGATCTCATTTCCTTGTCTCTGATTCCGAACTCCTTGTGAGCATATGTTAGGTGCGGGGGAAAAAAAACGTGCCTCGCCTCCGACGGCATCAGGGAGACACTTTTAACATTGCCCATCAGCCAAATGCAAATTGCCTTCGATTAGCCCAGCATTGGTAGTAGCAGGCAGTAATCTAAGGCAATTTGAGAACGCCCAACCTCACAGAGATATCGACCCCCAAGTCTGATTTTAAAGATTTGTCTGACACGTGTGAATGCACACTCACATGCCCATACACACACGCACACACACACACACAGACACACGCACAGACACAGACACACACAGAGACACACACAGCTTTCTATACATGCATGCAATTTGCATATATTAACTATATGCAGACGTTTGATCAAAGACTATTGCAGACACCCACCCCACCCCACCCCACACCTCTCTCTCGCTCTCTTGCTCTCTTGCACTCATACATACACACACACACACACACACACACACACACACTCACATTCCCCATGTGCACAGAAACACAGACAGACTCTCATTCATACACATGAGCGCTGCCGGTACAAATTTGCTGACTAATTCAGATGATATTCAGATGTTGATGTGAATCTGGTCTCCTGCCGCGGAGCATGTGATGCGTGCTCGGTTTGCGAGCGCAGGTTCTCCGTCTCTCTGGGTTGCGCAGCGGGCCGCCACGGGGAACATGTCGCATATAGGATGACATTTTCAACCAGGTCATCAGCGAGTCCCCCGGGCCTTCCTCTCCCTTCCTCTCCTTTCTTTCTCCAGCTCTCTCTCTCGCTTTTCTTGTTTTCACTTCTGTCTCTCCCAGTAATCCCCTCTCTTCACTCTCTCTTGGTCACATCATTTCCCTATTCTCTGCTCTTCATCGAACCCATCTTTCTTTCTCTCTCTCTCTCCCTCCCGTACTACCTTGCGCTTCTTCTCTCTATCCCATTTTCTTATCGACTGCCGCCCCTTCCTCCGTCAGGATCTCTCTCTTTCTCTCTCTTTCGCCGGCTGATTTAGAGGTATGACTGCATAGTCAGTATGTGACAGATGACACTGATATTTTGACTTGGAAAGTGCAGCGCTGCCATTATATTATCGCCAGTGTCCACAGTATGGCGTCTGTCTTGATTTGGGGTCTGGCTTCTGGACTAGTATGCAGTATCCAGGGTGTGTGTGTGTGTGTGTGTCAGTGTGTTTATGTGTGTGTATAGTATAGGTCCATGCCCTGTAAAACTCTTTCAGCCCCCAGGGCATTGTGAGTCCAACTTATTTGTTTCTTTAACGAGTGTGTGCAGCATTTCTCTGGTTTGTTGTCCTACACTCTCTCTCAGTGAGTTTTAGAGCCGTTGGTCCACGATGCCTCTCTCGACCTGAGTGGGCATAAATGTGTTTGAATCGCACCATTAGGCAACAGATTCTATGGGATGTGTGTGTATGTGGAACTGTTTTTGACATCTTTCATGTTATTCATGCAGGCTGATCCTAGCCAGAGAACTCCATCAGTTCAGCCTGAGGGGTGAATAAGTAACGCTCCTCTAAAGCCTCTCTTGGGGAAGCGCACACACGCATATACACAAACACACACACACACACACGCACACGAGCGCTGGTTAATGCACTCACTCACACACATACACTCACAAGGAGTATAGCTCCATATCGTACAACTAACCCACAGTAGAGAGAGTACTTTCCGCACGAAAATCTCACACATCACGCTGCTGCTGCTGCAAGACTTTACATCCAGTGACACATTTCCACACAATTACACACAGACATTGTCTCAGTGCAGGAGACTGACTTCGAGACAGTTCACACATGGCAGGAGCTCTGGGGGGAATGATACGCTGTCTGTGATAGACTGGTGTGTATCTGCGAGCAGAGGGTAAAACCGGGCCGCGTTGCCGCCTAAGGAGCCGGTGTGTTTCTACGTGTGTAATTGCACGTATCGATTTCTTTAAAGAGAGCGCTCTGATGCTATCATGTACCAACTGTGTAATTGAAGAAGTGTGTCATTGTTTTCCTCCGGGTGGTAATTTGGCTAATGTTCGTCGGAGATCCAAGATGGCTGCCATGGTTAATTATATGGGGGGGGGGGAGGATGTATTTTAGAGATTATAGTGGGGATTCTCTTTGTTCCGGTTGGAGGATTTTAAGAGTGCTGCTTTGTGCCCAATTTTTGTGCTAAATTTTGGGGATTAAGGCCCTAGTTAAAGGACTGCAGGACACCTATGGCCATGATAGTATTATGTGTCCACTGTCCGGATGTTTATGATATTTAGTGGCTGCACACAGGCATTATTTGTGTTTTAAAGATTTCAAGTGGTGTCTTTTTAGTTGTGTTAGTACCCACAGTGCATTCATCTCCAAGGATACAGATTGACCTATCAGCATCACATCACACATGCATACACTGTTGCATACTGACACACACGCAACCACAGAACGTCCAGTCAAAGCATTCCCCATTGTAAATGGTTTGCTGGCTAAAACTGGTGCACTTTGCCTAAGTGTCCTGGAGTGAAGGTTTTTCGGGTTTTAGACCACGATGATTAAACCATGAGGGAGGGTGGTGGCCATGGGCTGCTGAGGGAAAAAGGTGGACTCTCATTTTAAAAGGATTTGGGCAGAAAAGAACCTGAGAATGTGGGTCAGGGTAGAATCAGCAAACGCAGGGCTGAGATCCGCAGTGATTTGGATTCTGCTATAAGAGTGCGTGTGTATGTGTGTGTGTGTGTGTGTGTGAGAGAGAGATAGAGAGAGACTTTGGTCTTCTGATTGAATAAATGCTGTACTGATACTGTTAACGAAGTGGTGGCGAATCACTAACTAAGCTTCGTTAATTGGCACAGTTTAGTAACGATAAACACATTATCATTATGAATAAATGACAAGGCCTCTCTGAAGTCATGCCTGCAGGGTTGTTGGAGAGTGTGTGTGTGTGTGTGTGTGTCAGGGAGGAAAGAGTGAGTGAGAGATCACCTCTCAAACAGCTGAGGAGTTAATAAAGCAAAATCAGAATAATCCAAAGTAAGGTTTGTATCTGTAGTGCTGACGCCTGAATGGCCTTTGAACCAAATTTTTTCACTGTTATTACTAATTAGTATTGAGTTGTAAGGTATTGACCATGTGGTAAGGCTAATTAAGCCATCAAGGACATTGACTAGAGCTGAGAGCAGCATGTACAGTAAGGCTACACGCAGCTTCCAAGAAGAGGAGAATGGACCCTTGCTGTTGGAGACACACACACACACACACACACACACACACTGCTGTCAGTTTGGCCCGTTCAGCTGTCCCTAAAGGGGAATTCTATCTTTAGCTCTTTGTGCTCTTAGCCTCAGCATCAATTATTCCCTGGCAGACGTTGCCTCGTCAGGGGACTTCCTCAGTTACCGATGCCCAAGTCAGAGGTTTTCCCCCCCGACATGTTTCGCGATGTGATGCGATTCTCAGCGCACCCTGCTTCACAGCTCATCTCAGTGTGTCTTCTCAAGTTCGGCTGCTTATATGTGCCTTATTGTCTGCCTCCCTTCACTCTCCCGTCCCCACTTCAAAGGCTGCTAATGCTCACTTTAGAGGGAGCAGTCCCGCGTGTCAGAGGAGGCAGAGCGGACTGACAACTGTGTCTAACGGTGTCTCCGGGGAACGTTCAGGAGCGCAAATCTCAGAGAGGGAATTCGAATGGGAAAGCACACAGTGCAAGGTGGAGAGGCAGCAGGTGTTTCCAGTGAGCAAACACAGATAAAACAAATTCAGGAACACAGTCGTCGTTTAGAGAAGAAAGCCCGCAGAGGAGGAAAAAACTCTGTTGTGTTTTTTCACCTCTTATCCACTCTCCTCCACCTCCTCTTTCCACAAACACACACTTCCACCTTTTGACTGTCAATTCAACAGCACACTGTGATGAAGATATTCAAAAAGAGGAAGGGGGGATGTCTCACCTTCGCAGTCCATTGGTGGCCTCCAGAGTTTGTGAAGTGAGCTCACTCAGGCAGGCATCTCATTTTCCCTCCTTAATTTCCCCTCTCTCCCTTCTAATGTCCCTCCACTCCTCTCCTTCTGCTTTCCCTCCCAGCCTCAAGTATAGTGTAATTGCATTTTCTAGGCCTGATTTCCATACTAAATATGCATCCTTCCATCCATGGGAGAGCCAGCAGCCCAGCTCAGCTTCGTTCTGGTTATCACTGTGCCACAGGCCCTCACACCCGCATTGTTCAAACACCAGTGTCATAATTACCCATAGTTATGGTAGTTACAGCATCTTGCTCTGCTAACTTCAGCAACACCACAACAGCGCAGCACTATTTCTGTGTTTCCAGAACAATTTCTTCAAAAGACAAAGACAGTTCCTCCATTTGTGGAACAATTTGCTCATTAGTTCTTCATCATTTGCTCATTTATTTACTTTCGCTGTCACCCTGTTTGTTTTGTTCATTAGCCTTTATAGATATTGACCCACAGTTTCCCTCACTATGCCCCCTGCAGTGTCCGCATGTAATGAGTCTGCACACAGCGGCACCCAGCTAATGAATTACGGCTGGTGTGCTTTAACTGGAGGGCCCCACTGCCCATGGGGACCGTCTGACCTGCAGTTTTGTTAGCTGCCATATTGTCTGTGCAACATCTCGGATTATGAGATACCCATACATAAGGTTTGAACAGTAGCAGCTGCTGTCCTCTTTCCCTTCCCTCACCCATCTTTTTTCTGTGAAACTCATTTTCATGCGGTGTCATATCACATCATAAGACACGGTTTGATGTACAGATAATTGCTTAGTCAGCCATTTGTCCTAGTTGCAGCTATATTGTTTTAGCTGCACTGGAGACATCAGGCATCTGGCATCGCCTTATTAAGTGAATGTTGCTTCTGAGCCATGCATTCTCGCTGTCTGTAAAGAAAACACAGATATTGACTGTGAAGGATCCCCGTTGTGAGAAGCTGGTCAGACATCAATATTTTTGGTGCGAAGTCTGACGCTTGAATTCTCTGTGCTGTTATCCTGACAGCTCTTTGCCTCAGCTGTCAAAATAATGGCGTCAAGGTACTTTTCATCCTAAGCTTCTATTAAAGAAAGTATCAATTGTGTTTAATATAGTGGGTCACGCTAGCCTGCAGGCTGCTGCAGTGCCTCTGCTCACTAAGCAAACCTGGAGTCTGTGATAACATGAGACTGTCACCCATCTCCCCCTACACACACACACACACACACACACACACACACACACGCGCACACGCTTCATGGAATAGTTCCACTCAAAAATGTGCTCTTTAAAGGCAAAATCACTTCAATAACCTATTTGTTTCGATGTCTGAGCCGCAATTAATCCTGTCGTCTTTCACCTTAACATTTGTAGTCTTGTTAAAATCAAGAGCATCTTTTACAATACTTAATTTCCTAATCAATCATGAATATGCAGCTGCAGTTCTATCAGGAATTTGCTTAATTGAGTCAAATTGTCTTTAGGATACGCCTAACAGTAATACTGTTCATTATTGCAGGAAGTCATTAATTGGTGTTGGAGTGTGAAATTCTCAGTAATAAAGATTTCGGTTTACTGAGAATTTAGCTATTGATGGTGATCAATCTCTCTCCCTGCTCTCCCTTTGGTGGCAGAAAAAGTGATAATTGGTTGTTTATACTCGCCACATGGATGTGATGTTAATACTTTTAATAGGAGCTTTGCTTAGATAGGGAAAAAGAAAGTAGAGTGTGTTTTGTTTTGGGTGATTTTAATGTCAGGCTAATCAAAACTGAGACTCAAAGCAGATTTCTTGAAATCTAAGTACTTAATCATTTCTACATTAATCAGAAAACCGGTTTCAATTGCTGCTCTAATTGACTATTATAGTATTATAGGATATTTTTACCAAATGTCTGCGTAATGTTTTCAAGACTGACATTCTGTACATTGACATTTCAGATGTTTTCCTTTATATTTTGTCTCTGGATCAAACCGATGGGAATGTAGAGATCGTCAAAGTGCAAAGTGTTAAACAAGAGAAATCTGAATCGTTTTAAGATGCACATGAGATGATCCCACATGAGAAACAGTTTACAAAATCAGTGATGTAGAATTATCATATAAGTCATTTGTAGCTACATATGGTTGTCTGTTATTTATAAATGATTCCCTTTAGCCAGTGCATGCAAAAAGAAATGAATGGATACCTGAAACCTTGGTTCATCACATGTGAATGCAAGTACAAATATACAGGTAATGTATTAACAACCAGCCAGTTTACCTAAATACACCCATTTACTAAGAATAACAAAAAAATTACTTCACTAAAAGGTTCATTAACAATATCAGAACAACATGAAAACATGTTATGTTATCATAAACATGTTATCAGTCTGTTCCTGAAACAAGAAAAACGGATTCTCAACCTTTTCGCTTACCACTTAATGATAAAAGTAAAACTTATATAAACCGTCATGGTAACGCTTGTGAACTCAGTACTTTATGAATGTTGGCTCGTCCCCGTCTGGGGCAATTAGTCACACTGATGACTCGCCTTTAGATTATATGAAAAGAAGCTATCCTTCTTTACTGAGCTTTGATCCACTTACTGAGGAGGAAGTCATGGATATAATTGGTAAGATGAGAAATTCAGCAGCAGGCCATGATGAGATCTGCTCATCTCTGGTAAATAAGGTGTGTGTCCTTGAATTCTCAAGCCGCTGACAGATATATGATCTCAAACTGACTGGAAACAGGATCATTCCAAAAAAAGACGTGACGTTGCAAAAAACGAATTCTGCGAACGAACGCCCGTCTTTCCATGGGAAAAAATGAAAATAGCCAGGTTTCATCAACCACATTCCTTGGAGTCATGATTGATCAATCTTTCAGCTGGAAAATTCATCTATTCTGAAATAAAATGGAAAAAGTGTCTTGGTATCATCAGCAAAAGAAGTAAATGTCATCCCCCACCAATGATGCACACACCCATAGGCCAATAATTAGACAAATATTCTGTCCTTCTTCAATATAAATATGTGCCAAACATGTATTTTTGTTTAGAAATACTGTACATACATCAGCTATAATCCCTTCCCCTGCCCTGTAAAGTATACTTTCAGTTGAGTGCACAAGTTCATGCATATAACACTAATACTAACACTAATAACCTGCACCCTCTCAGATTCCAGACGACCCACTGTAACTTCACATCAACAATTTCAAATTAACACTTAAGACCTGTCTGATGAACCAAACTGCTTTAATTTGTCTCACCTATGCAATCTGTTAATTTTTCTCCGTTCTGTCTGTGTTTTCTCATTTTGATTGCAAGTGCAAGTGAATAAACTCTAAACTCTGGTGTTTTGATTGAATGAAATCAATGCAGTGACTAAATATTTGCCACTTTGAAAACAGAACACTTTGTTTTCTCTCTCCCTTCTTGAAACTGGGAGAGAGGGCAAGTAGTTTGAAAGCCTAGCGTGTCTACATCTCAGTCCTTGTTGCTTTCAACAGGCTGATTTCATAACGTTCTTTAGAAAGACTATTTTTAATGACGGTTTGGCGTTTTGAAAGGCCATTTTTAATGGCCTTTAATTTTTTTCTTTACACTGTTTAGACGAAGAAGGCCATTTGGACCAATTCAAAGGAGTGTTCCACATTTATCTCACGAATCTCCTGTTTTTCTGCCTCTCCTCAGATGAGCAGCAAGCGCTCCAGCAGTTTCCGACGGGCCATCGCCAATGGCCGCCGCACGCTGCAGAGGGAGATCCTGCTGGACGAGACGGGGCTGGGCGTGTACAAGCGCTTCGTGCGCTATGTGGCCTATGAGATCCTGCCCTGCGAGACAGACCGGCGCTGGTACTTCCACCAGAACCGCCTGTGTCCCCCGCCTGTCTTCATGGCCATCATCACCATCGTCCAGGTGAGACTGAGATGCGGGTGTAGGTTCAGTAGATCATTAGACAAATCTTGTGTAGTGTATAGTCTATTCCTCTAACTCAGCCTGTTGGTTCAGATATTCCTAAAAAAAAAATGTAACCTCTAATCACAAACATTTAGCTGAGCCTCATATGTGCTGGTAAATGACTTTAGCCTATTCTGTTGGCTCAGTCTTTTGCCTCTGACACACTGAAAACATTTGTGGTCTTTGATCACACGCTTTTAGCTTAGCTTGATATGAGCTGGTAACCCATTTGGGAGTCTGGGGCTTAGTGGCTGCATTTTATGCCATTCCTCCAAGCTGAAACTTCCAGTCAGCCTGCAGGCAGGGGTTTTTTCCGCCACTGATTTGAAACTTGGAAACCAGGTCAGTAAGCGCTCTGGCCACAACAGTGGCATTAATTGGCCAATTATGTTCATTTGGAGAAAAGAAAACCACTAAGCACAGCAGCCTGCGCAGACAAGAGTTGAATGGCTGGGGATTAGACAGTAAATATAACCTACTGCTGCTCAACAAAGCCTCATCATTTCCCCTGAATTCATCATAATTCTGACGAAAGCCAAGTGCTGTTAAAATACTTCCAAATGGCACTGAATGGCCTGTAATGACAATGGGGATATGATAATGAATGTTCACGTTCGTTTTAATTCATACAGACAATGATTCATTTATCTATGAAAAGAAGCTAATGGAATTGGACCAGATGTGTCTTTTTCTGCATGCAATAATTGTCTCCAGCAGTCCAATAGTCAACAACTGAGGCATACAAAGAAAGAAAACATCATGTGTCTGTCTTTCATAAACCACAACAATTTTTTGTTTTGGCGGGGCAATCTCTTCACTTTTTGTAACGGCAATCTGCAGTGAGAGCGTGTGATGGTGATGTCAGCAAGAACCGACTCCCGTTTTGTGTCGTTTCTCTCTCGCCGCAGATCATCGTGTTCATGTGCTATGGCATCATGCTGAACAAGTGGGTTCTGCAGACCTACCAGCCTGACTTCATGAAGAGTCCCCTCGTCTACCACCCTGGCCACCGGGCGCAAGTGTGGCGCTTCTTCAGCTACATGTTCATGCACGTTGGGTAAGTGTACGAAACCCCCTCTCACCGAGCCCGACGGAAGGAATGGATGGCAGTAGATCGTTACCGCAGATGAAGGCTGATAAACAGGAAAGTCTCCTTCCTCACCGTCACTTGTTGTCTCTCTGTCCTCTCTCTTCAGTTTGGAGCAGCTGGGGTTCAACGCTTTACTCCAGCTGATGATTGGCGTTCCTCTGGAGATGGTCCACGGCATCTTACGAATAAGTCTGCTTTACATGGCAGGAGTGGTGGCCGGTGAGTGTCAGTGGGCTGTGCATGGAAAAGATAAATGTATAGGGTAAATGTGAAGTATTTAGTGATGTAGCGGGTAATTTAGGGATAGTAATCATATGTTTATATATGGATTTATTGTTAAAAGGTGAAAATGAGACAGCCAGCTGGGCACTACACGTTGTGTATCCCTATTTTGAATAGATAAAACAATGACATCAACAAAAAAATGCCTACTTTATTCTCTATCCTGTGTGTGTGTGTGTGTGTGTGTCTTTGTGTGTCTGCAGGATATCAGTGCTGACATGGTTTGATGTAATGGCTTTTGTATCATTACTGTTTGCGCAGTATATTACTCATAAGAATGCTTTGTTTGATTTTGTTTCGTTGGTGCCTTCATTATTCATCAAGGGTAATAAATCGAAGGCGTCGTATTGCATTTCACATTTGTAGTAACAAACCCAGCGGGGACTTTAAGCAGGATTTGGTAGCGTTTTGTGCACAAGCTGACATGCATGAGAGGCCTGTTTTGATAGTTTTGATATACATGACCTGGCCCTTTAAATAAAACAGGTCACTAAGCCGAATGCAGCAGAATCGCTCAAGGTGCCCAGAGGTCGGGCTGCAGCACTCAAGTCATTGTTGACAAGAAACCTCATTAACTTCCATCCTCTTCCAAGGCAGTTTGGAGATTGGGAATTTAAGATCCGCACTGATTGTGGCATGTGGTTTTTCACTGCCGTTTTGCTGTCAATCCATAATTGCAGAAATCTTATCAACACTGACGCATAAACCTCTTTTTCCCCTTTGATCCTCACTGTGAACAGCTTTTTGTCTTGGATCTCGTAAATCTCTTGCTAACTATTATTTGATTACTGTCAAGAGCAGCAGCCTAATTCATATTGAGTGATATCCATTCATTTTCAGTAACCTGATTTTTAGCCTTTCCTTTCTGTGAGACTGAAAATCCAAAATCTTTATTTCTCCATTTCCTGTCTTCTCTCTGCACACAGTAAAATGGAGTTAACACTCCTCAAAACTCCTGGTGCTCGCTGAAAATCAGTCCCCCACCCCCTACACACACACACCCCCACACACACACACAGTCACACACACACTCTTAACGCTCATGAATTATTGTAGCTTTGATTTATTTTTGCAATGATGACAGAGAGAGAGAGAGAGAGCAAGCAAGGGAGTTGGAGGAGAAAAAGTGGGAGAGTAATGCAGGGTTTCTCTCTGGGGAATTAGCCTAAGTGCAGTTTGAGATGCTGTTTGGAGATTTAAGCTGCAGTCTGAACCAAGAGGGAGAAGAAAGCAGCGAGGGGAACGTATGGGCTGACATTTGCACCGCCACAGCTTGAATTTGAACTGCATTCATCATTGCAATCAAAAGTTGAATTTGCATCGCACAAGTTGAATCTAAAGTTGAATGCACTTGTTTGAAATTGAACTAGATTCTTAATTGCATTCATCTTGCGTTGAACTTTTTCGTTTGAAGTAAATAACGCTAAATAGACTTTCAGATTCAGTTCTTCTACTTAGGCCTCAATTTTCTGACATCTGCAGACTGTGGAAAAGCAAAAGAGGGAACAATTCAGCTGAACTCCTTTTCACCTGAACAGTGAGGAAGAGTCGATCCACGGTCACAACGCGATGAACGACTTCAGGAGCGTAATAACTTGACCTTCTGATGCTGGTTGATGGAGTTCAAATTGAAGCTGTGCTGGCACAAATGTCAGCCAATAGGAAATCAGTCCATTAGGGAGAGAGGAGAGCAGGTTGTGAAGTGCGCTGGGACTCTGCGTGTGTGTATGTGTGTGTGTGTTTGGAGGTTGGAGGTTGGAGGGAGGAGGGGGGTGGTTCCAGGGTTAATGACGAGGCGAACTTCCTTGGGAGTAGAAGGAACGCACCACTGCCACCAGGTGAGAGGTCACTTGAGGTCGACCACCCGGGCTTTGGGCGCAGTGGGAGGTTTAAAAAGACACTAGTTGTTTTCAGCCGCCGTGGCGCGGCACGCTGGTAGCGAGCTGAGGTGTTGCGCGTGTTGACATTTTGTTCAGATGTTATGAAAGTCAATATGAAACAATCGTGAAATGATTACATTTTGTATTCCTTTATTTTGAGTTCGCTTGGATGGCAGTTGTTGCATTTGTCATTTCGAAGGTGAGTTTTAAAATTGGACTTTAGGAGATTACATCGCTGTATGTCCTCACTTATGTCTCCCATGGCTGTATTACTTTTTCCTGTTCTCCCTCTCCATCTCTTTACATTGTTTATATGTGTGTTGTGGCTGGATAAAGTGCCTGGTCTGATAAGAGGATAAAAGTTGCTTTGGAACGACAACCATAGCCTATGAGCTTTATAATTTAACCCCTTACAAGTTAATGAGCTCAAAACAAACACAAGTACATTATCATACAAGGCTTTGTTTTACATTTTCAAGCAATCATTGATTTGGTGTACTGGTAGTGGTATTTTGTTGTGGTATTTTGTTGTTTAGTTGAACTATACCTTGGCACCAAAATGTTGACAACCACTGCTCTTAGAAGACACACTCACACTCACACACACCTTCACCTTTGGCTTGAGTTTGTACACAAACAAAGAGACATCAATCAAATGAAGAGACTGAGCTGGTGAGGCTCCTGCAGTCGTTTATCTTCAAGCTCATTTGATGCCAAAGTTGATATAACAAAGTTTTGAGTTGCTTTCATGTGTTGTGAATTTTGAGTGTAGTCGTTTTAACTGCTGCTATTTAAATATAGTTGGTGGCTGAATAATAAGTTAAGTTCTTACATGCATTTTACAGACTCATTTTATGGAGTCAATATTAAGTTTACATAGAAGACTAAACTGGAGAAAAATGAAAAACATGATAGCTAGATAGATAGGATTACTGTATTGTATTTCCCTCTGGGATAAAGTATCCATCTATCTGTTTATCTGCCTCCCTCCCTCATCCATCCCTCTACCCATTGATCTGCCCAGCCGTGTGTGTGTGTGTGTGTGTGTGTGTGCACAGAATTTCGTTCCATGTTCCTACATGGTGTTTTCCTGTGCATTCTGCTTTCATTTTCCCTCAGTCGTGTCCTCTCTTTAAACTTATGATTGCTTGTGGATGATAGAAATTTCCCAGTGCTTTCGATTACTGAGTGAAACTCTTGATTTTTCCTCCTTTTCCGTCTTGTTGCCCATGGCTATCTCATGTTTATATTCATGCAGTCTCATTCTAGCTCATGAGTTCAATCATGTCGGCTGTTGCTATCAGCTCTTGCAAGCATGTTGCTTGTTATTTTTGTTGGGCAGTGGAGCTCTCAGGTTATAGTTGAGCTCAGTGGTTGCATTCATACAGCAACCTGCTGCAGGTATTGTGCTTTTATGTGTGAGCGCTAACACATTGCAAGAATTTTGGCACGTACAGGCTGCCTTTCGAAGCTAAAAGACGGATTTCGTTTGAAGTTCTTATTATGTATCCGTGCTATGCAGTGTAGGTAGATAAGTGTTCTTGCAAATATATATCACACATGCATGAAGAAGCAGCTTTACTTTGGTCTACCGTTGTGTGTTTATCTTGAAAATTATTCATATGCAAATATATAAAAAGATTAAATTAGCTCCACAAACAACAGGTATCTTGTAAAATAAGTTCTTTATTAAAATAACTGGGCAGCTCAAATATGACAAATGCCTTGGTGTGATGGACACATTTTGACCCCCTGGATACGGCCTGACTTCATGGCACTGATCCTCTACTGTCGCACACTTTCAGAAAATAAGATACAGAGTTGTACTTTTTGTCCTTGGGGCTCTACTGACAAAAGTACAACTTATTATAATGCATGGTTTCTTGTCCTTGGTCATACTGCATCCACTCAGTAATCCTTCATGGGTCTACTGGATGAACACTGGATGAGGAGCTTCATCTGAAAGACAAGTTCAGAAATATATTAGTCAAAGCTTGAGACGAGGTCGAAGAGATCAGTGTAAAATGAAGAGCCACACTGCAGAGAAGCAGCTGGACTTCTTTATCTTCTTCTTCTCTGCCTTCTCTTTCCTGTGGTTCTCCCTCCCTCGGGCCAACACCTCCTTCAGTCTCTTCATGTACTCCAGGACACCAACAGGTGCCAGAAAAACTATATTTTTCCTCGTAGCCCAAGGGCGTCCTCCTCCTCTCCCACCTTACATTTCAGACAATCCAAATCAGCCCGCAGCCTCTCATAGCGACAATCTGAGGTTGAGTCCGCTGACCCACTGTGTTCCACTCAACTCTGCCGTCAGTGTGATGAGGATGTTGTGCCCACACTTTTTTCCTGCTTTTCGGTGCCTGCCAGTGTTTTCTGCTAGCGCGCAAGAGAAAAATCGAACAACTGAGAGGAAAACATCCATTCAGTTTTTGTGAAATAACACCAAATTCCAGTACAGAAAAGTGTGTTATGGGATGTTGACAGCGGCAGTAGCTTATAGAAAGCAGGATTCAGGAAGGTTTGTTTTGTTGCAGGACAGCAAGCTCATGGCGTCACATTTGGGAAAAGTTGTAAACAAAGAATGTGCGTTCAGGAGCGTTGTTTAGATCAAAGCATCTCTGAGGTCTTACCATAGCATGACATTAATTCAGAAATATTTGAATTCACTTTGTTTTGGCTTGGATTAGGTAGGCAACCATGAGGATGTTCATACTCTGGACTACTACTGGAAATTGTATTTTGTAGGCGACAGTCTTTGATGTGTACCGGTGACCTTTGGAACATAATTAGATATTGTGTCAAGGAGCTCGTTAACACATTATATATGTATAACATTTGTGCTTGGTAGTCAGAGGGAAGAGACATGTGGCCTTTTGGGAAATTCTAATGGAAATGTAATAAATGACTATTTTGGTAAAACCTCATCGTTTCAAGCTAGTTGATGTTGTCAGTATTTACAAATGTTATATGCCAAGTTACAATG
Organism: Centroberyx gerrardi; assembly: GCF_048128805.1. Classification (NCBI taxonomy): domain Eukaryota; kingdom Metazoa; phylum Chordata; class Actinopteri; order Beryciformes; family Berycidae; genus Centroberyx; species Centroberyx gerrardi. The sequence goes on from NC_136016.1 coordinate 18,000,167, forward strand.
ACTGATTTATGTAGATATCAGGCAGAACCATAGCTGTGAAGCCTTGGCCATGATAGCTGCTGTGTTGTATTGTATCCTCATTTAGCTGGAAGATTGTCTCTGCTTTCTCTCAAGCTAATTAAATGCTATTCAGCTAATAAATGAGTACTTCAGGCCCATTCCTGCAGGTGTTATAATACCGTTTTATACGTTCCACTTTCTGTTGTATAACTGATTGAGGATTTTAAAAGCCCACTGCACAAATTGGTAAGGGTAAATATGATTATATCTGAAGCCGATGAATAGCAGGCAGTGGACCTTGGCGCATGGCCAAGAGAGACTTTGTCCATCATCCATTTTGCTGATGTTTGGTCGTGGCACAAAAGCTGCAAGTTATTTTATTCTACAGAAATCCCCAAAGCCCAGAAATGCAGCTTTAATGTGTGATAAAATCCATAAGCCCCAAATCAATAAATTCACTTGAGCAATCTCAAGAGTTATGGCTTTACTTTGATGCAACATTTCGGGAATGGTTAGTGTCCATCACGGAGTCCTGCCTTTATTAGTTTGATTCAGCATTCTTCTGGCTATCCATTTGTCCGTGTGATAAAGAAACCCTGTGAGAATTATTCCTATTCACAATGCAGTACAATTAATTAGAATTTCCTCTGCCGGGCTATGGGATTGAAAATTTAATATGTATGCTTTAAAAATACATTATAAACTGTCCAGTACATCTCTGTAAGAAGGTCAAAAACACTGTTGATTTTTTCTGTCTGTTTTTCATTTTGTTTCTTTTTTTCTTCGGTAATACAAAGTCCATACAAATATTTGGAAACATGTACACATTATGGATGAAACTGTATGATACATAGGGTTACACCTGAGATCAACCTGCCTATCTCACCATTAAAATATGTTAAAATCACATCTTACTAGCTGGATGACTGAAATGAATCTACACAGACATACGATTCACACGGGGTTCAATAAAGCTAGCGATGGCGATCAGACCTGGCATGGGGTTCCAAGGGTTTTTCTTGGAGCCAAGTCAGATTCAGGTGAACTGAATCTGCCAACCTCACACCCCATCAGCAGCAAAGCAACCAAGCTTAGTGAAGGAGAGTGAATGAGATGAAAAGACAACAGAAGACAGACCATGAGAGAGGAAGAAACGGAGAAAAAGGGGCCCAGATAAATCATTGTCTGTGCCAGAGGGTCGACTCGGGCTGTGACTCTCCCACTCCGGCCCTGACTCACTCCGAGTGCTGGTGTAAAGATATTTAACAACACAGTGATTTGATTGGCCCGAGGTGAATTTGCGAAGGGGGTTTGGAAAGTAGGAGGAAGTGTTTTTCGTGACTCAGAGCTGTGGAGTCGTCTTTGTGCTGCCGTCGCCGGCTGAATACCAATTATTTTCCGTGCCCTTTTTAGCTCTGTGGCCTCATGCTCCGTCGTCACCGTGCGATACTGTCTGTATATGAGGTCGGATTTTTTTGTTGGTTTAGGCGGACTCGGCTGCAGAAGGCCGTGTGCGCAGATGCTGGTGTTGCATAACGAGAAAGAGTCGGAACTTGTGTTTCTGTAAGCACCTCTGATGTAGTCCCTTGGGTGCTGGGCCGGAGTGAGCGTGCGTTGAGGAGGCAGGGTGACCTTGGTGCGATGCAGCGGCTGCCGGTGTGATTATGGTAATCCCCCCCCACCCCCCACCCCACCCCACCCCTCCATCCCCCCACCCTACAGTCAGCTCTTCTTGGGTGACACCAAGCTCACTTCCTCTACAGCCGCCCCCTGTGGCCTCACTGATAACAACACCGAGGATGATGAATATTCCTAATGTAACGCAGCCTCATTGAAGGTTCCCCCTTTTGTGCGGGGCGGTCCCACTGTGCGGATGCATGTAGTTGTATGTAGGCAATGCAGGACAGCAATTTGGTTGCATCTGTTGGAGCTAGAGAGGAGGCTGTTTCTCCGCTCGGTTTCTTTTCCCATTTACTTCAGTGGTTTACTTCAAGGTTGCTCCTCTGACAAAACGGATCCCCCTCCCCGCAGCCACCGCACCATGTGGCTTCATAACCTTGAGCACGGGAAGTGATTTCATGCTCCTTTTTCTATGGGATGTTCGAAGAATTTGAGTAATTTCCACCCAAGGTCATCTATTGTGCCTGTTAGCTGAAAAGCAGTCGTGAGTGATAACCGCTGCGGTCGTGACGAGAATTCGCTCGGTGGTTTTGAATTGTAGCTCCTCGTGCGCTCGAGACGAGAAGAAAGGCAGCAGGAACGCAGACAACTTTCAGAGCATTAGGCGTATTTTGATGTACACTCACACTAATTTCTGAAATCTCTTCGCCTCTTCCATTACAGGCATATGCGCGCACACACACACACGCATAGATCAGATATGATTATACTTGGCCACTGCTGTGCTGTGTTGAGTGGGTCTCCTCTCAGCGGCTCTGAGGATGTGACTGCTGGAGGCTATTGATTTTTTTCCTGATGCCCCCTGGGCTCTGGGGTAACATAAATATTATCATATTTTTCCCTGTGTGGCAAATTTGGACGGAGCAGAAGACTGTGATAGAATAAACCAAATCAATCTCTGAGGAAACCAAGGGCAAGGTGTCTTTGGAGTGGCTGTGTGAGCACACTGCGAAATTGATGAATTTTATCAGTCCCTCCAGGCCGGAGCTTGGCATGGACTGTGCCGGCCTACTGTAGTTTTTGTGTTTGGGGTTGTTTTGTAGGCTAGAAAGGTCTTGTTTTATGTTGCTGTGTTTTGACTTTGGCTCTGTGTTTACCTTATTGTTGTTCCTCTAATGATCTGCTTTGACTGCAGTGCAGGTGCACAGATGTGTGTTGTTTTGTTGCTTTGATCTGCGGGGGAAGGGACGGTTTGGGAGCTCTTCCACTCCACAGCCTGACATTTGTACACTGCAGATAAGTGAAAGTATTCAGACTCAGCCCCTTCTATCAGATCATCCAAGGGGTTTCCATCCCCTCCCACCCACACTACACTAAGGCACATAAAGATGAATGAAGATGGTAGATTGGATGATTGCAAGTCATGCTGCTCCCCTTGAAGAAAAGCCTTGGCAAGGAAGAGGACATTTCCCTTATCTCTCTCTGTCTGGAAGACTCAGAGGTGTCCATCTCTCTCCCAGGTGCTCCATATCTTTAATAGAGCATCCCCAGCCTGACAGTACTATTATGGTTAAAATGAGGCTCGGAAATGGACGCCACTCTATTAAATGACATTTGAAGCTACGAGCTTCTCCAGTAGACTGTAAAGTAGACAAAAGCTCATGTGACAGATGGCTAGCCTCCAGTTGTGTCACCCTGACTGTCCCCCTCACCACCCAGCAGAAAGAACAGGACAGCCAGATGCCCTAATTTACTTGTTTTTCACTCCAGTCACCTCTAAATCTGTCACCTCTGTATCTGTTGGTATATCAGAATTCAAGTCATTTGCATACCTTTAATGTTGAAGTGTCATTCAAAATCAAATAATCAATATCCTAGTCATGATGCATGGTAACAGTTTTAGCAATGTAATTGTGACATTCTTACAGTAAATGTTACATTTACATTGTGGCAAATGTGAGTTGAATTTAGATGTCAAGCATAATACTTAAGATTCCCAGCAATGTTTTAGGTTGCGGTTCGTTAGGAGTGAGAATGTAATCGTACCAACTAGGAAACGACCCCAAAACGCAAGGTTTTATGGGTACTAGGAGATGGATGTTGACATCTAGCCAGCAGTTACTCATGCTTGGAAAGCCTCACATAACAAAATGAAGCGAGGGCAAACTGCAGTCTGGACTGATGCTCATATTCAGCTGTTTCTTCATGTTTTCTTACCTGGTATGAACACCAGAGAAGGAAAATTACAGCAAAGAACACAACTCCATCATGTTAGAGTTAGAGGGACTGGATTCAGATTTGTTTTGACCCCCCCAACCCCCAACTTTGCAGATGGCAGTTTACCAAAATCTGTCCAATAAACAAGCTACTTTTGAGTCCCTGGTTTACTTGTAATTGTCTCTTAGTCGTGACTTTTGGACTTATTAGGAGGTCTAACTTTTGGTTTACTTAAGAACTTGGTTTGCACACAACAAGGTTCCTCTTGTTTGGCTTAAACCTCACTGAGGAAAAAGCATCTTGTCAGAACTGCCAAGCCTTTGCTTTCCAACTGCCCTCTCTGCACAAACTCTTTTTGCCCTCTCTCCCTGCTTCCCTCTTTCTTTCTTTCTTCCTGTCTCAAACATGTACCGTTCACGCTGTCAACACATTCTCTCGCTCTCTTTCACCCCTCCTCATACACTAACTCTCAGTCATACTCCTTCCATCACTCTCTCCCTCTTCTTATTTGTGCTCGGTAAATAAATCTGATCAGGCATTTCCCCAGTTTATTAGCCAGGAGAGGCAGCCTGTGAGTGGAGGAGTGCTGACTGCAGCACATCTCTGTGCAGGGCCAGAAGATTTAATGCATACGGGATAGATCTGTCTGAGGTGAGTGTGTACAAATAGAGCGACCTCAACTTAAAAGGCAACAATCCTATCAGCGGGTAAAGGTTTCCCCTACTGATATGGTCTCATGAGCTGCTAGCAGTTTCTTTTTTAAAGTTTTCTTTTCTTTTATTGAGAACTGTCCATTTCAAAGTGTTAATCCTAATGGACTAAATCCAACTTAGTTGTAGGGCTCAAAATTTGCCTCGCATAATCTCTCATCTCTAGTAATGAAACATGACAAAAGAAATTGGCCTACTTGTGCAGTTTGGTTCAGGGTAAAACACACTTGGTGGGATGTGAGACTTTGTAAATTTGCCTTTGAAGTAGTCGCTCTGGGTGGTCGTTCCTTGTAGCTGGACCGGCGCTATCACCTCCAGAGGGAATTAAAGCGCTGTGCTGATTGCCGGATTTGCTTGCACTGAGCACTGACTAAATCACATGAATAAATAACCACTCATTGTCCTTTTAGTGTCCCCTCCTGAGTAATTTATTGACTGACCAACCAAGAAATGCACCTCAATGCATGTTAATGTTCTGGGACAATCCTATAAGTTCCTCAAACAGCTGCTGGCAGCCATCTTTACCACTTAAGAGTTAGGTGATATGTGGTTGCGGATCCGTCAGGTTTCATTTCAGCTGTTTTGTCATGATGACATCTTCTGTGCAACTCCTGACTTAACCTACATTAACCCTATTCCTCCGGGATCTGTGTACTCTCAACTATAAATAGCAGGAGTAATCACAATTCACAGCTCCCCGTGTAGTAAACCCTCTTGAAAGCAGGCGGTACACAGCATCAGGTTAGTAGGTGTTTGCGCAGAGGCATGATTCGCCATATTTTCGGAGGATTAGAGGATTTTTTTTTTCTCGCTGCATTTACTTGCTCTGGCGCAGCTTCCAGTTCAGTCACTGGAGTGGCTACAGAGAAACACTGCCTCAGGCACTGTCAAGCACTGGCCTCGGATCAGCTTACCTTCCCGTGTCTGTACTTTATCCCTGAGAGGCTGAAGAGTAGAGAGTTGACCCATAGCTTAAGGGCAGCCTGGAGTAACGGTAATGATGTGGTAGGTTTGGTCTGACAGAGGCTCAGTTCTCTTTGGCCGCATTAGGGATTATACTGTAGTAGATATAGCCTTAAGTGAGTAGTTAACCCATACTCTGTATAAATTACAATCATTCTTACTGTCAGTGCTGCAATGCAGTTGTGCGTGATGCAAGCGCACAAAAAGATTTGCGGATGTTGATGATGACTTTCAGGATCTCAACAATAAATAATCTGTGCATGAATTGGAAAGTGTCAACCGCACACAGAAATAATCGGACACTTCGCGTCTCAGCTCCTGCTGAGTGAGAGATTCCTAAATCTCAAATCCCCCGTAAGCAGGAAAGCCCACATGACAGGCCCGTTTAATATTCATACTGTATTTGTGAGCCTTTCACCAAAGCAGAGCTAGCAGGAGGAGAGAGCAGTTTGTTTCCTCCCTGTGGAGCTCTTCTCTTCCTCTCAGCCCGAGGTCTTCAGTTCTCTCGTCTCCCTCACCCACAGATGGCTTGTCATATCTGTGACAAGTGTCTCGTATGAGGAGGTGCTGTAGACTGGTGCTAACAAGCATGGTGGTAACCATACAGCTCATCACACTACTGTTAAAGCCACTTGGTGCGCTCCCAGTACGTTTCTCTCCTTGACCCATGGCATTAACAAATTACCTATTTCCTGTAGGAATTTATCATCGTGATCTAGAAATCTGTCCAAGTTGCATCAATAATTAATAATTAAAATAATAAGACTTCAGAACAAAAGGTCTGTGGAGGAGTCAGTTAACGCTTCACTGAAGTATTAATTGAATTGCAAAAAAAAATGTGAATCTCTGGATGAGACTAAAAGAGAAACTCAGAGAGTTGTTTGTACTAAAGTTGCTCCAATTCAATTTTCCCTTTACTTTGAAGAGATCAGAGACCACATATGCTAGTGTGTAATTGCGATTTCTTGGAACCACTAAAAATGGGGCACTGTGAATCTTCACAAATCTTCAGCTGCAGCATCCACTTCATCAACCTTCATATGCCCCATAAATCCATGTAAAATAGACCCATAAGTGTCGGGGCGAGGAGAGATAAATGACTCAGGAACACGCTCTGATTACCATCTGTCATCCCATGATCATCGCTGCCACCACAGGCTGACAAGGCGTTCTTTAAGATGCTGTTTACTCTCTGCGGTCCCGCTACACACACAGAGAATATGAATGTTACAACATGCATTATAGATCTGAGATCACAACTCCACCGAACCCCAACTGTGATTAAAAAGAGACTGTTTTGTTTTATCAGCCCTCTCCGCTTCCCTTATCAGCTCATTTGCATAATTAACACTGGCTGACGCTATCCTCACAAGCGACTGCCACTGTGATTTCTCCTGCTTGGGATTCTGCCCTACTTCATAGAGTCACTTCAGCCCTTTTTTTTTTTACAATGGGACTGCAGTGGCAGGTGTGCTTAACTTCATTCAAGATGTTACCATTAAAGGAAAAATCCACCCTAAAACACTAACAGCTACTGGCAATGTACCTTGTGTTTCTGGGCCCATTTTCTTGTTTGGTGGTGTTTTTTTCTTTTATTCTTGTGGATAACTGGCCAAACGTAGACAATGTGATGTCACATTGAGATATTTCCAGTGCAGCTACAATGGAGTTTGAAAGCAGAAAATGTTTCAACTATCTAAAACATCATCATAGGTTTTGGTGTCAGTCTCTCAGAATCAAAAAGTAAGGGCTTCTTTCTAGACTTACCATTTAGCAGCGATATTCAACAATCATACTGGGAGAAAAACAGAGAGACCAATTTCTCCACTGACAATAACCCCAATAGACCAGAATGCAATGCAGCCACAAGACATTTTGAGTGAGGGGGCACGACTTGCTTTTTCTCAACTGGAAAAACTCACTCTCTTGCTCTTACTGTTTTCACTCTCTCTCTCTCTCTCTCCACCTACATGTATAAACCACAGCTGAATGGAGCAAGTTCACTCCTGGGGTTGTTGAAAGGCATTCTGGGAAATGTAGGAAATCACCAACTGAAGTAGAAATAGACAAAGCAGGTTAAGGTTGAAAGTGGTTACACCCAAAAAGTAAATTACAACACAAAATAGCTCCTGGATATCACAAATTGATGATATCTAACAGTGAAAGAGTAACTTAGGGTGGATTTTTCCTCCAACAGTCCATCTGAACTTGTTGGCAAACTCCAGTATGGCATCCAGTCAAAATTTAAACGGACACAATCACTCTTCAGGCTATACAGTGTGTCGTAATGGGCCCTTACTGTATGTTCATCCCTTCCTTTGTCACTGCCACGTCCCCCACTGTACCATTCATTTTACAAATACATTTTTAAACAGCGCATTTGGCTTCTCTCCACACCATACATTTCCCTGATTAGACTTTTCTCATGAATATAACGCAAGGCATTTCTAGAGTATGAATAGGAAATTATCCTCTTGACCGGGGGTTGTCCGTGTTGTCTCGGCCTTTCTTTTACCAGAGATCATTTCAAGATTGACTTTTTCTTTATATAATAAGGCAAATGCTGAAGGAAAATCCAATTAAAATATATCCCTTCTCAGTTCTTGAACACTTTTAATCTAATGAGTCAGCCTCAATTTTATGGGATTTACATAGAAGTAAGACATGCACAGCACAAAGTTTAATAATGTCTATGTGCACAATGTGGAGCAATGGGAAGGAGGAGGAAGGAGGTTTTTATTTGTGCTTGTGTGTGTGTGTGTGTGTGTGTGAGAAAGTGAGTGTGTGTGGATGTTTGTGCCTGTGTGTCATGTATTCTAGGGTGTGTGAAGGTCAGCTGATGTAGCACAGTTCTGTGAAGATGGGGTGTTTTTTGGAAATGCTTGGAGGAAGGTGACTCGGGCTGCTGTGTGATGAGTAATCCAACTCTCTCCTCTTTTGTTTTCCCCCCTCTGCTCTAAAATGCTATCCCTCGCTCTCTCTCTCTCTCTCTCTCCCCCACCCCTCCTCCCCCTGCATTGTGCGCTCTCCTCTCCCTCTTGTCTCCACACTCCCTCCCTCCCTCTCTCTCCCCCTCTGTCTTTCCCTGCAGGCTCCCTGACAGTGTCCATCACCGACATGCGCGCTCCGGTGGTGGGGGGCTCCGGGGGAGTCTACGCTCTGTGCTCGGCGCATCTGGCCAACGTCGTCATGGTAACTACCATCATCATCACCTCCATTGTTACGCCCGAAAACGGTATCAATAGAGACGAAATGTCAGGAGCCGTCCGCTTGGTTTGAGGGAGATGGAGAGAGAGGGAGAGAGAGAGAGAGAGTTCCCCCCCCCTCCTTCACAACATCCTGAGCTTTTCTGTTGTGTGTTTTTAGTGCCTTTTTTGTTTTTTTGTTTTTTTTAGTTTGCCCTTGGGTCTCTGCAGCAGGTGTGAGTTGGATGTTTTGCTAAGTCTTTTTCCCTGCTACAGTAGGTTCACATCGATATGATGAGATAAGTACTTTTTATTGCCCGCTAACAAGCAGTGTTTGGAGGAGCGCCATGGAATATTCCAGAGGCCAGGCGACCTCATCTCCATTTGTCACCTAAATGTAGAAGCTCTCATTTGTGTGTTGATAAGTAGCATACTGCACAGACTTAGTCCAATATTTGATATTGCAAAACCATTGCATTTTCACACTGGTCTCATAATCTCTATTGACAAAGTAAATTAGCATTTCATTAGCATAGGTTAAGTCTCATATCAGTTACTTATAAAGGTGTTTGATTCTGCTTACTTACAACACTAAGAGAGTCAATCATTCCCTTGATCCTCTGTGAGTGCCTGCTCTGTGAAGTATTTGTTGTGTGTGTGTGTGTGTGTGTGTGTGTGTGTGTCAGGAGGGTTGTATGTGAAATGTCTTACCCATTCTGTCATAAGACTCAAGGCAGTGTTATATCTGATGAATCACTTTAACTAATACAGGCCTTCACTGTGGGCAATGGAGATGCCAACAGAAATAGAAATCAAAGTGCATCGACGGGCCCAGAGCAACAGTCTGTAGCTTTGGTCTGTGCTCATAGCAACTAACAGACAGTTTATTTGGTCTGCTACGCTTGATGCCTGTTTGTTGTTGGGAGAGCCTTTAAGGCACATCTTAGTTCTGCTCTGGTGGGTTTTGTCTCGTTTGTTTTTGGCGGTATGAAGGAAATCCTTTTTGTCCAGTCTCACCCCAGTAAACCCATCTGCCATCAAGCTTCATCATCCGTTTTGCTGAAAAGAAACATTCATGTTCAGTTAAGTTTAAAGCGCCACTGTTTGCGTGACTCCCTAGAAATCACCTAGTTCCAGCTAAACTGTCAGTATACATCATCATATAAAAAGATCTAGAACAGAAATTTAACTTTGAACATTGCAGGCATTTCTCTTTATAGTTCTTGATTTTTTTTAAAGACAAACTTCAATTTTGTGTGTTCAAATGAAAGTGTCTTCATTTAATGTGCCCAATTTCCATAATCTGTGTGTGCATGTACGTGTATGTGCATCTATTACTGTTATACATTAATCATTCTGAATAGCAGAATCCTCTCAAGCACGTTCATATGGTTTTTATAGAGGAAAAGGGCTGTGATGGAAGCTTTTTCATGTGTGAAAGGGGGGAAACACTTTCACTGACAGCCTATGAATGATCCTCAGCGCCTCTCACACATGTCGCTTTCTTTGAACAATTCTCTATTTCAGTGTCAGCGGTATGATAACAAGATCTGTAGGGTACAAAATGAATTGGCTGTCCTTTAGTTAAAGATTGCCCTTCTGAGTGCAAGCGTGTCAAAGCAAATTGCCTTCCCTCTGAAAGCAGCAAACCACGTCACCAAGTTCAGATTTGTTGACCTCTTCCCCTCCGTGACACTCATCATTTATCGGTGATAATATTGTTATTTCATGAGCCCTGCCACTCCGCGGTTATAGGAAACATATGGGCACAGCAGGTTTTATTTATACTTTTCTTCTGCGTCTTTAATCTTGCATGGTATTCGCCTTCGCTTCCTCTGCAGTGAGCGAGGAGGAGAAAAAAACACTTTCTCATATACCCAGGGCCAGGAACTTAAGGAGGGACATGATTGGTGCAATTATTCATCCTGGGGAATAAATGTGTTATTCTAAGTCAGGATGCCTTTTGTTTTGTTTTTTTTATCCCCAGGAGAATCACAAGGGCTATTTATTGGGCCATTCTCCCCTCCTGCGTTAAGTTATCTTAGCCCTGATTAATAGAATGCCACTGCGTTGGAACCAGTAAGTGGAGAGTAGCCAGGTGTATAATCATGTCTCTGTCTGGTATAGGTGCTGCCGCCTTGCCCATATGGATATGGATTGTCCCGCTCTCGAGTCTAAATACATCCAGAGAATAGGAACCGAAGCGATTCTTGCCAAGCTGTTAATACACTCGTATTATCATTGATTGTTTGTGCTGTGATTGTTTGCGCTGACAAGACGTTTTCTTTCTGTGTTGCAGAACTGGGCCGGGATGCGCTGTCCGTACAAGCTGCTCCGCATGATCCTGGCGCTCGTTTGCAGTAAGTTCTCCACGTTCTGTTCCCGCTGTTACTGTTTATGTTCAATTTATAGTTTCATCCTTAACTCAACATCTAGTAAGGAGTGTGCGTTTCCTTCAACTTTGAGCGTATTTATTGTCTGCACACCTGTTCACAGTTCAACTTAACTGCCAAGTATTTATCATCTGAGTGAGGTTTAAAAGCCTCTTAAAACCGAGCAGGAGATGTGCCCCTTATGTAATCATTGTTAGTGGCTTGGAGTGAGCGGTTTGCTGATTGGACATGTAGCATTGTTTTCAAAGCATTTGAGTCATACTACATGTCCTTTTTCGCCACACGAGCGCCAATACACTGTGACTTTCATTACTGAGCAATATGTTCCCTCCATCTGTCCCATGCCTCACTCCCCCATACTGAGAGTACAGCCAGTCTCTGCTGAAATATTATATTTGTCCTGAAGTGTTGTGCAAACAGGGGATACACATTTTCAAAATAAAATATCCTCGTGACACAAAGGGATTTTGTGAGCTATTATGAAGGCTAAACTAACATATGCTCTGTTTTTAAACTACCAGTATTTTATTCAGCCTTCCATACTTTATAGGGACTTGAGGAAAGCAGGGGTAAAATAACAGCCAATAAGTTTTGATAGCATTTCTATAGAATAATTAGAGGATCCATTTTAATCCTCCTGTGACCCTTCGTTGCCTGCAGAGCCAAACTTTGAAAAAACACTACAGCATGAAGCTCATCTTTAGCCATCATCATACAGTCATCTCAATCCTAGTCTGGACTGTTAGCACAGTAAGTCCCACACTAATCCTAGCCTTTAATACCCTTACAAAAAAGTAGTAAACTTGAAGTGTACTTGAAGTATACTTATTAAGTATAAGAAGTGTACTAACTTTGGTAAACTATTAGGTTACTTTTAAGTGTTTTGTTACTTGTTGGGACTAAATTGACCCACCTTATAGTTTATAAAAGTGTTCTTGTAGGTATACTTTAAATTAACTTAAAAGTGCACTACCATTATTTACTAATAAAGTACTAATTTTGTGCATGATGGGACTGAAATAGTCTATTTAAGTTCTGTAGCTCTGATTTGAGCTTCACTCACACAAATATTAAAAGTGTACTAAGGTATATTTGAACTTCTTGTGACTTAATTGGACCACTTTTAAGTACAAAAAAGTACAAGTAAGCCAAAGTATATTATTCTCTTCTTTTGCAAAAGTATAAAAAAAAATTCAACATGATTCTTTTGCAAGTACATCAAAAGTAAAATAAAAGTATACTCTCTTATTTTTTTTAGTTTTAAAGGAGTATTCTAACAGTGTACTCAAATAAACTTCTTTTTTCCCATGACTACAGTCTCACTTCTCAGACGCCTCCACACTGATCCTGTTGCTCTTCTCTGTCCCATCCTTCACAGTGAGTTCGGAGGTGGGTCGTGCGGTGTGGCTGCGCTTCTCTCCGCCCCTGCCCTCCTCGGGGCCCCAGCCCAGCTTCATGGCGCACCTCTCGGGGGCCGTGGTGGGCATCAGCATGGGGCTGCTCATCCTGCGCAGCTACGAGGAGAGCCTGCAGAAGCAGTGCTCCTGGTGGGTCATCGTCTTCTCCTTTATCACCTTCCTCCTGTTCGCCATCTTCTGGAACATCTTTGCGTACGAGCTGCTGGGCGTGCAGATCCCGCCTCCGCCCTGATGAAGGCCCCCCTCGGCCCTCCCACACATACACATTGACTCCAGCCCCGCCCTCGACAAAGTTTTCCCCTCGACCATAGTTACCTTACCCATTTCCTCTCGAGTTAGACCCAACTGATATCAATTCACTCAAAACTAAAGTCGACCAAGAATCCTTTTTTACAGATACTTTGCAAATCAAAGAAATATGTCTCTTTTATTAAAGAGGGATTACAGTAGCAACAAGTACAGGTGAAAGCTCCTCAGATCCATTTTGAGGAGCATTATATCTTTTTATATATGTTGAAATCTCATCCACCTTACCAGCTCTAACCTTTCAGTGAGCATTTTGCCATTGTGCTCTTTGTTTTCAGAGGGGGTGTGAAAACCCAAAGGTGTTTCATTAGTCATTTCTCTCAGTGCATCCTTCACACATTTAAAGACCCCAAGAAAAGAAAATCTGAGCTCAGTTCATGACACGTGCCTCCGGTAAAAAGGAAATGTGGGCAGGAATTATGCGAGGCGAACAGTGGGAGTGTGCACTGCAAATTATTATGAGATACTCGATTGATCCCCAGAGGAGGAATTCTCTTTTCGTTCAACCCCCTCCACAGAAAGGTCAGAGGTCAGGGTCGGATCCTGGAGCTGGTAGGGATTCAGGGTCTTGCTCAGAGACGCTTCAGTAGGGCGGATGTTTGCTGAAATGGGAGCAGTCCGGCTGAAACACAGTCTCCCTTCTCACTGCGCCACCGAGTAGAGCTGCAGGGTGGAATATTTCAGTCAAATATAAAAAATAATAAACATAGAAGCAGTGATGAAATATGATTGTAGTCAGGGTTTTTTTTTTTCACCACACCTGCTCTAACTCGCTGGGATCATTGTGGCTTTTTCGAAAATCGCTGGCATGCTAATGGAAGTTAAAGATGAACTAACAGAACCTGTAGCACCTCCAGCTCAATAAGAGACGTCAGTCAAAATGCTAGGTGGATTAAGAAAAACCTTTTCCCACAGCATTTACAGGCAGAATGGAGGAAAAATTATATTGGGCTGTTTTTGAATGCAAAGTTTCAGGCATCATTTTTATGGATTTTTTCTTTTTTCTTTTGGCTTATATCATCTCCTCGAAGTACCTTAGGATTAGGAACATCACTGTCATTTTCACTTCATGGGGTCTTTAAAAAGAAGAGGGCATCTCTTTTATATACTATGTGCATAACATTATACCTACACTGTGGAAACAGATAGTCGCAAGAATACATATAACACACACACGACACGCAGATGGGAAAGTGACAGTGTAACGAGGGGGAAAGAAGATACGTTGGAAGAAGTTTGTAAGAAAATGAGAACTGAAGTTATCATTTCCTCGGTGGTCATCACTTCAAGCGAGTGAGCGCCGCCATGTTACTGTGTCATTATGTTAACCTTGCTAAAGCGCCGTGTAAAATATGTCATCCCATGCACACACACACACACACTAGACACACACACACACACACACACACTTTGAGAACAACCACTGCCTGATGCCATAGGTCAGCGTGGGCAACCGAAGAGAAGAACACACACACAGACAAACACACACACACACACACACACATGAACAGAAACATACTGGCCTCTGCCTGTTCTCGCTCTAACAGACTGAACTGGGGAGGGCGCGGATGTGTCATCACCTGACCTCTGACCTGCGTGTCCCAGAGGGCATTGGGGTCTCTGTCAGGCCCAGTCTATACCTCAGTTTCTCATTCTTAGGGACTGTATACTTTTGTAAAGGAATGTACCTATAAAAAAAAAACAAGAGTGTTATTAAGTTGTCCCCGTTTTTCATTTGATAGTGGATGTGTATATTGTATGTTCATAACTAAGAGTATATTTATTTGTATTTTTTCCTCATTTAGGGGAAAAAAAGAAACGTTTCAAATGGTGCAAACTTAATGCTATGATTGTTGTTCTTCTGATAACTCCTACTGTATGGCTTTGATCCTCTGAAAAATATTCTGTTAGGCAAAATCCCCCCCGGTTTCTTAGACGAGCACCAATGACTCAAGTTCGCTTGACTTTATAAATCTTTAGTGCTTTACAAAATAAGCCATAGAAAGAACTAATTTACAGAGGGGCAAAAGCCGAGGAGAAATAAAGGTGTTAGTTGGTTGAAACCCATTTGATTGATTGCTGGTGAGCTTCAGTTCACGTTTTTATTTATTTTATTGTTTGTGTGATCAGAGGCTGAAAATGATATTGCCATTGTGACTATTCAACAGATGAGGTGTGAGGTGGAAGAAGACAAACTGTGCAAGTACATGCCTGTGAAACCCTGGACTGTTTCTCTAAGTATGAGATATTAGATATTTTCATGTAGCTACACTCATTTTTACAACTTGTTCGCCATTCATTGTCAGTGGTCACAGCTTAATTGCGCGAATGCCAGACCCCGAATTCTCTCCTCAAGTGTGTGGAGGCCTCACTGCAGCTCTTTTTTGCAAATAACAAATTATGGATGGAGGTCCCGCCATATATTAGCTCTAGACTGATTCAAGCTTTTGGAAAGCTGAGGCAAGGATAGCAATTACATTTACTCGTGCAATGTTCCATTTTTTCACTCTTTCAATCAATAATTCATTTGAATGTCCACTGGCTGCTTGAGAAAAAATTTTATGCATTTGCCAATCTTGACAGTTGGTCATAAATACAGTCCTCAGCACTGGCTTCCACGAGAAAATGCCAGTAGTAACAGAAGACTCCATGTGTAATGAGGGAATCTGCATGAAATACTCAGAATAAGCCATCTTAAGAAATTAACAACTACAAATGAAAAGATTAGCCAATGTAGGGTATTAATGGCTTCATGATGGAAACTTTTGTGTGTATACTATGGAACATTATTGCTTGGGATAGCATAGATATGTTGATGAATAATGCATACTTACCCTGTTAGCCTATAATGAAGATAAAGAGGATGCCTGAGAGGAGGTTAACGTGCCTCTTTAACTAAAGATTCATAGGAACCCAGATGGGTTGTTAAAAGGGCTAGTAAATGGCTATGTTTTTGTAAAACACATTAACTGTGAATATTTTCCCCTCATGGATGTTTCATACAATACACCAGAACTGAACTCAAAGGCGTACAAATTCACATTGCCCCTTAACCTCAAAAATGAAACTCATTGCTCTTCTCCTATCATAAAGCTAAATGTCCCCACCCTTAGTTACCCTCAAATTAGTACGATAAGCTTTAAATTGTTTATTCATGCAAATCTCTCCCTCAGCAACCATGCTGTATGAAGCAGACAATGCTATTGTCAATGGAAGAGAATATGAGAGATGCATATATCTTAATTAACCAGATGGGGAACGGCTTGCAGGAGTAGTTTATTACTCGTGTGTTAGCCAAATTAGCTTGGCCTGAGCCTGAGCCAAACACAGCACTGACATCACACCTTTAAAAGGCCGTCTCCCTGTCTGAGGAAGCCTCTCCTGCACTCAGAGGGCGGCTCAGCTGAAGGGAGAGGAGTTAAAGGTGTGACAGAGGCTCCACTCTCATCCTCTGCCTGGCATATGTGACAGTTGTGGTTTGTGCCAACGTAAGGCTTGTGAGCAACGGAGGGAGAGCGGCAGTGGAGGAGCGGGAACGGAGGCGGCGCTCCTCATAAAACGGCGGCGGGGCTGTAAAGCAGCTGCGTGTGTGCTTTCATATCACAACACCCCCAATGTCAGGATGATGCATGGCTGTGGCGAGGATACACCAGAGCCCAAAGCTAGACTGTAAACAGAACATCTTCCTTTAATAAGTGGATCTGACAGGTTGCATGATGTTGATTTAATTGCTGTGTTTGAGTGACATTTGTTTTCAACAATATAAGGAAGGGATGGTGAGGAATGGCATGAGATGAATAGGGGCAGCCTACTATAACATGTGATCCATCACTTTGGGTAATCCGCATCCTCCCCTCGCTGGGCTGGGAGTCGGCATGTCTTTATTCATCAGAGGTCAGTAAGATGGGGGATACAGTCGGTTAGTGCCAACTTTGCGTAGACTTTCACTGATACATGAACCTTTGTCGACGTGATTCTTTTATGGAGCTGTCCCCAAAATACTATTTCTGTTCTTTTCACTTCTGTGCTTGTCTGATTCAAAAATGCAACATAACTTTATAGCAGCATACTTGAGATTTCTCTGACTACTGTTTCTTATTCCCAGTTCTTGTATTTCGTCATTGGTGGGCTTTTTTGCACTTATCGTAATGTGGTTAACTGACATGTTGTTGTGTGCCATATGTTCTACTGCCATAAACATTCTTTGATGCTTTTTTAGGTATTACCTCCTTATGCCAATCCATTGTGCTGTTATGCCCAATGCCTTGTTATATAAACCCAAAACTAAGCAATGGGCAAGAGGGCTGCTTTGCTGTTAGCTGTACAGTATATTCTGCATCATCATGCGTGGCATCAGTCAAGGAAAGAAGCCGCATCACTGATACAGCGCACTGTTAATTTGTAGATCAACTGAAGTTGTTTATATATCCAGTAGCTGCTCTGAATTGCTGCTTGCCAACAAGCAGGCCAGGTTGCCTTCTCTTAGTGTGTGTTGCTACTTAAATTATGGGTAACTCTCAATGCAGGACTGTACAGGTACAAAGCAGGCTACTGTAGCTCTAGAGATGGATACCTAACTGTATTTACAACAAGAGTCATTGGATGCTCACCAGTACATTCAATTTTCAACTTTTTAAATAGACATTGAAACCCATAACACTGGTCCAGGGGTTCTCGCACTTCTATGCCAAGGAACCCCAAAAATATATACATTTAGCTTTATCCCCCAAATTGACCCGCAAATAGATAGGTATCTTGAAAAAAACCTCAAAATACATAAAAGAGGGTCAGGTTCTGTCATTGTGCTAACTGGCTAGTAAAATAATGTCAAAATGAAACTCCTGGGACCCCGTGAAGGATCCCTGAGGCTCCCCAGACGACTACAACACTGACCAAACATGCATCCATGAATGCCAATGCTTGAAGATTTTCATAGTTCCACAATCTAACCACTATCCATTATATTGCAACTTAAATGTTAAGAATATTAAACTTTAAAGGGGAATGCCACTGAAGTTTAGTTTTGAAATATGCCCTGCGGCAGTTTGGTGTTGATTAGTGAACACTGACCAATGTCTCCCATAGCTAGAAACAAGAGAGAAGAGTTTGTCCCTCAGTCTGTGAAGGCGCACTGATGTAAAGCTCCGCAGAGAATAAATTGGTAAAAACAAAAAAGTAAAAGGAAGACTGTGACACTATTCAGGATTTCTTTCTGGAGATGAGGGTACATTTTCCGGTTTGTAACTGATAGCACCGCTAGAGTCTTGGTTTTCCGGTTTCTAGCTTTGGTACAGAATTTTTCATGTTCACAAATACTGCCTGGACCATTCTAGGTCATGAGAATATCATAAGTGACCTCTTAAAATGAGAGTTGTTTCCCTCCTATGGTTTAGTATGAAGTCACATCTGTGCTGCTGTGGTAGTTTTCATGAGCTGCTTACTTGCATTGATAAAATGGTGCCAAGCTTATGAGGTTCAATCTCTAAAACCAGACCAGAGGTTGTACCAATACAGCGTTTACAAAAAAAAAAGCAGAAGCTATTTTTCTCTTGGTCATGAAGAAACTAAAGGAAAACTAAATTTACATAAATATGGATAATTTATATCAAAGTCCTCATTAATTATTTCACGATCTATTGTACTTTTTAAATGTTCTGAACGGAACCATTTTATATTGTATATATATATTTTTGTTTTATTTTGTACTGTTCATTGTACTTGCTTTAATTTAGGAACAATATAAATAAAGAACAATACTGTGGCAACATCTCCATAGTCCCACTGCTTCTTAGTCTCTTTAAGCACATCATCATCAGTCAGGATCCATGCTAAACACATGTGCACAGAGCAGATTACAAGAACTTCCACTTGTTCACTGTTGCAGCAAATATGGTTATTTTTGATCATGTTCATTCTAGGACGGGACGATATACTGAAATTCAGTATATCGCAATACAAAAATGTGACATTACGTATCGTGGGGCAGAAAAATGAATCATATTAGTTCAGTTTTATTTTGCTGTAGTAATCACAAATGAGACGGCTTGCCCATCACAATTTCACAAGAAATTATATTTACACTTTGTAATGACATTTTTAAATTGTTTATATTCTAGCAGGCCAATACCATTGCTAGAAAGATTTGTGGCTCAGAAATAAACAACTCTGCACAGTCACTTTGTTACTGAACGTCTAGTTATTATATCGTATCATGTTTGTATTGAATCGTGAACCCCAGTGTATCAAATCATATAATGAGATCCCTAGTTCATTCAGACATTGAGCATAATTGATCTTGAAAATGGGTCAGAGGCTTTTACACAACATTTTGAAGATTCACCCAATGAGTTATGCAAGAAAATAAAACACAATCACCAAGCTAAATCAGAGGTACAATGGATTCTTTTTCATATTAAGGCTTTATTAACTCTGAAAAAATAGAAATTGTACAAAACGTTAAAGCAGGTTTCATGTAAAAATAAACGCAAAACTTGATGTACTTTTATTTGGCTCTCAGCTTCTTTGTTGGTCTCTGGTCAGTGTCTGAGTCTGAGTTGTTATCGCTCACACTGCTGCCCTTCACAACCACATCCTTCAGGAGCGGGAGCTGCAGCTGATTGGCTACAGCCCACGCCCACAAACACAGCTCCACCCGGTGGGGCGTCCAGTCCTGCTGGGGATCCACTGAGGAGGAGAGGGAAGTCAGTACAGACGCATCGTCTCTTTCCTTTCTCTTACATCTTGCACAGAGCCTTCATAATGAGAAAAGCAACTGCACTGTCTTTACAGAAAACTTTTTTCCTTGAAATACAGACGAAACTGACATGTACGGAAGAGTATTAGGGCCATTGTAGGTGACATTTTTTTTCTACCACAGCCGAGGGGAGGGGAGTAAGTCAGAAATTTGAGTCAGAAATTTGCAAGAAAAAAAAAACTCAGAAATGGATGGGGAAGATAAAGTTAATTGTTCATATGATGCAAGAAATAGAAAATAATTTAAAAAATTTGGTCACAAAAAAAAGAAAACTCTAAAGCCATGCAGGCCCAGATAAGTATAAATGAACTGCTCTCGTTTCACATTTTGTACCTTGATGGCAAAGGGTAACGCAGAATACAAACTGCAGATTTAGGCATAACAGTGAAACTATAAGCAGCCTACTGTCCCAGTCTCTGCCTCACCTTTGTTAAGTGCTTTAGTGCGCTCCACCACCTTGCCCAGGTAGAGAGCGTAGTGCTTGGCTGTGTATTGGACGGGCTTCAGTCCAGGCACGCTCTCCACAGCCTCATCAGACATGAACGCAGCCTGCTCCGGAGCTCCTGCTGCCAACACAGCTGGAACAAAATGGACAGTCAGCCTTATGCCAAGCTAAACTGTGGCCATGAACCACATGGCTGATGTTTCCCGAATTTTAACTGTACTTAAACAGAAGGCAGGGACTCCCAGCCATTCAGTCGAGCTGTGTAAGCTTTATTGCACTTAATGACAAGGCAATCACTTAGTCCTTTAGGGGAATCACTCAGACATTTTTTCAGGGTGAATTCTTTCTCTGGATGCTGTGATCCATTTATCTGAAGCAGGTACATTTCAGTGCGCTCACACACAGAATACAGTCCTTGTGCTAACCTGAGGCGGTGGCTGGGCCGAGAGCTTTCAGGGTGCTGAGCTCTGCGATGGCTGCCTGCACATCCGGCAGGAGGCTGAAGGCCTTTCTGGAGCATTTCTCCACAGTCTCCTCGCTGTTGGAGGCCACCAGCTGCTGCAGACGCGGCCTGAACTTCCCTCTCTGCAGAAAACACATGGGGCCCATCAAGAACAGAGCTGGTGTGTGCTGACAGCCTGTTATTGGCAAGTGCAATGTACAAAACACATTTTGAAGGATTATGTTCTGTAAAAATATGACAAAATGCTTGGTTTGGCTATATTGAAGTTACATGGGGCTATTTTGATTGTGTCTATACACTAAGACTTACAGTGAGCTTCCACTCCATCAGTTTCACCAGCTCCGACAGACTGGCATATTTGTCAGATCGACTTGCAATGGCTGTGGGCAGCTCCTCTTGGTACCTGGCCAGATACACACAGTTCAGCATCACTTACTTTTCTTCTTGTCAACATTTATCACAGTGTGATGGCACTATACCTCAGGATAATCAAGTGAAGCTGAAAATGATCCTGTAACTGTTGCTGTGACCAAATTATAATTACCATTTGTCAAGGCTCAGCAGCTTTCCAGATTTCTTGCCTTTCCCAATGGACTTAGCCTCCACCACTTCCCAGTATTTATCATATATCTTTCTCCATTGGGCTGTGTCCTCACAGGCAAACAGGGCACTCATGGCAGCGTGCAAGGGGTTAAGGAGATTAAAGCATTACCTACAGAGAAGATATAAATGGAAATATACTGTCACAACCCAATCTGAGTGCACTTGCTTTTTACAACTTTTACAACAAGGGAATACTGTGCGATTAGTGCAGTCCAATGTAGAAAAACAGATATGAGAATATATTATCCTTCACACCCAGATCTCTCTCGCTTTGACTCCACGGTAGATGTCCTGTTCACCTTGGTACCTGGTTTGAAGGACAACTAAAACAAAAAGAATTGGTCGCTCACTAAGTCGTGAATGAACTGTAGCAAGATGCTTCCGTTATGGAATACGGAATTCGCGCGAGAACAGCGCGAGACATGAGAGCAAAATACTATTTCCGGTGCTCCAAGCAGTGAGCAACAGTTTCAGAAGGTTAGTCCTCTGAAATACTCTATTTACTTTTTATTTGAACTATTACCTAGTAGAGGAAATTATTTGCCATTTCTGATATTGTTGGACATATCTGCAAAACGTAACGCTAGCTATGTGAACCATTTCCTTCTTGCAAGAGTGCTTGGTCGCTAGTTTAGCTAGCTAAAATTAGCGTTAGCTAATTCGACTCATGTTTATGTTGCAAGTGCACCGTGTAGCTAGCTGAGGTTGGCTATTTCTAGCCACCAGCCAAGTAAACATGATCTGCTGGCTGTTTACATTTTTACAATTCCCATCGGAAAAAAAGACATCTTGCTGTTCTCGATTGTGCTATGTATGCCGCTCATTCTGAAGTGAAGTAACGCCAAGCAAAACACCAAGCCATGTAACGTAAAGTTAGCCCGAACGGCCACACGTCACGATGTAGCTGCAATTTATTTGCATATTGAAACCGAACTTGACCAATGCATGAGTATTATTGACCACATACCGTGCAACAAGAGGCGGTCGGTGGAAAACGGGTTGTGATGCAATGGTTTCCCCTCGAGTATCTACAGAACAGATATATGTCAAAGGTAGGCGCTCAAAAAGTTTGATTTCGTTGTTGAAGTCAATTTAAAACATAATTTGTCCCACTGCGCAAGCGCTATTTCAAAATAAGAGCAACACACATGCCAATAGTTCTATTCAGAGTCACAGTGCCGTATCCGTACAATGGTATTTGATGCTATGTATTGGGTTTGATGGGTTGGTTTGATCAGCGAATTGCTTTTATTTTGAAACTTGATCTGCGAGTGCAAGAAGCAGGCGGAGAATGGCGCTTGCGCAGCAGGGAAACTGATGGAAGGAGTCAGTTTCTGGGACATAGCAAGTTAATTTAACAACGAAATCGACCCTTGAATGTCTATTTCTATTTTGCACAAGCTCCCATATGAAGCTATCGTCAAAACCCGTTGTGGACCAACCGCTTCTTGCCGTACGGTATGTGGTCAAGATTTCCTCCAAGGTATTGCGAGGGTCGCGCTGGGACTAAATATACGTAAATGCAAATGAATTGCAGTCACGTCTTGAGGCCGTTGGGACTAGAAGGCATGGAGCTAGATGGGTCACATAGTGTGTGCGCACTAGACGCTGGAGTAACTGCAGCAGTAACCCAGAAGCGAACACAAATGTCAAAATGTCCTGTGACTGCAGTGTTGGTGCAGCATTAATGCACCTGCTGTTTTGCATGATGAGCAGGTGCTTCCAACCATAACACTCATATCTTTCCCTTCTTTCTTTGCAGGTTGGTGTGGCATTCTTTGGGGTGGTGTGACCTTACCCAGGGCCTCCTTGTATGATATCTCACTTTTGACTCTGTAGAGCTGGGAGTAGGAAACTGACCGTCATGTGCCTCCAGCAAAAGGAGGTGACAGTGTTGATGAACCAACCAATAGAGGACCATTTTCCTGTAGGTAAGGACACATTCGGCATCTGTCAGAACTATTATTCTACCCAGAGAGTCTAAGACGACTTTTGCTGACCCAATAGAGAATCCCATTGAATAAACAGGACAGAGGAAAAGGTTTCTAAGTATCATGCTGACATGCTAATCTCTCCCTAGCAAGTTGGCTGTTACGGGAGCGCATGAAGAGGACTCTGTGTTGCTGCAGACATTGATAAGACCAGCACTTCTACACCAAGTAAGTCCTGCAGCAGGTGCGTTGCGTTATATGTTAAAGTGGTATACTGTGCACTGCTTTGTGTGTGAGACACTGCCACCACTCCTGCTCCACTGCACCTTAGATAAATTCAGCATTTCAGTTTGCTGGAGTGCCATCTTCTGGTGAAATTTTGAATTGCCTTACAACATTTTTGCATAAGATAAGATAAGATTATACACAACTCTTGCAGAGTCAAGTGAATTTGCAAACCACAGCTTGTCACTTTTATTGTCCCTAAACCCAAACACTATCACTATTCTCTGTACCAGGAACATGGAGAAGATGTCGCGGGTTACCACAGCCCTTGGTAGCAGTGCCATCAGTGGCCGCACTATGTTCTGCCACTTGGACGCCCCCGCCAACGCCATCAGCGTGTGCCGTGACGCCACGCAGGTGGTGGTGGCCGGCCGCAACATCTTCAAGATCTACACCCTTGAGGAGGAGCAGTTTGTGGAGAAGCTGAATCTCCGCGTAGGACGCAAACCCTCGCTGAACTTCAGCTGTGCGGATGTCATGTGGCACCAGATGGAGGAGAACCTGCTGGCCACAGCCGCCACCAACGGGGCGGTGGTCACCTGGAACTTGGGAAAGCCGTCCCGTAACAAGCAGGATCAGCTCTTTACTGAACACAAGCGCACTGTCAACAAGGTGTGCTTCCACCCCACTGAGGTCTACATGCTGCTTAGCGGCTCACAGGACGGCTACATGAAGTGCTTCGACCTGCGCAAGAAGGAGTCTGTCAGCACTTTCTCAGGTAGGAGGCGTGATCAGCATTAGATTGTAATTATTCCCTCAAGCGAAACAGAAGACTAAAGTTTTTTGCACAAAAAAGAACTGTGCAGCTATGATAGAAAAATCAATTTAATGTGCGATTAGGTGGAACTGGCTCAGGGTTACTGAAATTCACCAGTAGTTTGAGCTGTAGTCATTGAAGCATCTTCTGTTCGTCTTTGCATCTGATCGTTCACACTTTCGCACCACATATTTGCATTGTATTAATATAAAACAGTTTCAACTTTGAATGAGAAATCAAATCTCCAATGTGTTGGAACAAAAGTAATGTTCCCGCTGTTGGCAATGAAGAAATGAATCACGCCTCTGGTTCAGTGAGGTACTATGTTTTTTTTTTCTATGGATGCAAGAATACTAATGCTGGTATTGGATATCAGATTGATTTAAAGCTAAAATAGAATCTCAATATTGGAATTCCCCCACCCAGTATTACATCCAATACCAAGAGCCATGTAACATGTCTCCTTCCCTTTGCAATCTTAGTTATTGCTTTTGGTGAAAAGGGAATTATCTCTAATTAATTTCTGTCTAATGACACAAAACTAATGGTTCAAGTTTATATTGTTGAGGAAATGTGATGAATCCATATCACCCAGGAAAGGTCGATACTTAAAAGTTTAGTACTCAGAATTGGTATGATCAGTGATATTGCAGTATCTTTGCATCCATATTTATTCCTCTTTTCCTTTCATTACCTTTTTCCAGGTCAGTCAGAGAGTGTAAGGGACGTCCAGTTCAGCATGAAGGATTACTTCACGTTCGCTGCATCCTTTGAGAATGGCAACGTCCAGCTGTGGGACATCAGACGGCCGGACCGATATGAGAGGATGTTCACCGCCCATACTGGCCCCGTGTTCTGCTGTGACTGGCACCCTGATGACAGGTAGGGAAATGGTGAAATAGAAAAGATCGCAAAGTGTCATGGTGACTTTGTGACACAAAACAAATGGGAAATTTCAGGTTTTCTTCTCCATTAACTATAAGTGTAGGTAGTCAAGCTTTTATTTGTCGGAGTCTGGTTCAATATCGTCACTCATTAACGCCTGGACCCCTCTCTTGTCCTCTTTAGGGGATGGCTGGCCACAGGAGGCAGGGACAAGATGGTGAAGGTTTGGGACATGACCACTAACCGGGCCAAGGAGATCTACTGTGTCCAGACCATTGCCTCAGTGGCACGAGTCAAGTGGCGCCCAGAGAGGAAATGGCATTTGGCCACCTGCTCCATGATGGTGGACCACAACATCTATGTGTGGGATGTTCGCAGACCTTTTATTCCCTTTGCCACCTTTGAGGAACACAAGGATGTGACCACTGGCATCGTGTGGCGCCACCAGCACGATCCTTACTTCCTGCTTTCTGGCTCCAAGGACAGCACACTCTACCAACATATGTTCAAGGACGCCAGCCGGCCCGTGGACAAGGCTAACCCCGAGGGCCTGTGCTTTGGACTGTTTGGAGACTTGGCCTTTGCTGCCAAGGAGAGTCTGATCAGCAGTGATGCCAACAGGAAGCCCTATCCTGGTGGCGACCGCCGCTATCCCATCTTTTTCTTCAAGAAGCCCGACCCGACAGAACAGTTTGCCCATGTGTCCAGCGCTCTCAGCGTCTTTGAGACGGACTTGGAGAGTAACCGTATGGACTGGTTTGTCAAGACAGCACGACTCTACCTCCTCAGTGGGAAGCCATTTGCTGAGCTGTGTGATCACAATGCTAAGGTGGCCCGGGAGCTCAACAGACCTCAGGTCAGTCCGATCATTCAGGGAAGAAATCTGTATTTAGGCATATTATTTTCAAATAGCCCATTGAAGTTTTGAGGTTTGAGGTTTTGAGGAGTCAGTCCCTGCTTATGTTGTTTTATGTATTCTTACTCAATCAATGTTTTTATCTCTTTTAATTGTATGCAGTATATAACCGAGTTTATTCTATTTTCTTCAAAATAAAGGTTTCAACAACATGGACCATGCTGAGAATCATGTTCTCAGACCCAGCAAACCTCACAACGCCTGGTCCAAACCACAACATCAGTAAACTGGGCACCCTGCCTTTAATGAACAGGTAAATTTACCGCTCAACTTATATAAATAATAGTAATGCCATTCATTTAGAGACTAAACAAAGCTAATGTTGTGGTATGCTTTCCAGTTTCAGTATGAAGGAAATGGGTTCTGGGATGGGCACAGAGAGTAGACTGGAGCGCAGTAAAGGTGAGAGCAGACAGGACAACATCCACCTGGAGCCTGGGAACTCCCACATCAGCAACAATAATGATGGTGAGATTACCTAAACTTTCTGAGGCCATTTTCAAATCTGGGCAATGAGAAAACCTTGATGTCCATATGTTGTATGTCTGATGTTCATGACTAGTATAAACAATACCTTTCATTCATTCTGTTTCCCTGCAGAAAACGAGGAGACGGAGGGCAGTGAGGGTCAGGCAGAGTACATGTTCGGTGATGCTGAGCTGGATGACGACGACCTCTACTCTATGGAACATGATAACCAGACAGGTCAGTCTCAGTCCAAGAACTAAATGTTATTATATCTGGCTAACAATTGCTTACCTCAGTGCGTGCTATTTATAACCGGCTCCATGCTCAGACCTTTGTGTCTCCTCTAGTCTTTTGTCCAATCTTAATTGAGCTCCCTGTGTCCTAACAGAAGAGCAGGAGTACACTCTGCCCCAGGAGGCCTTCCAGCTACGCCACGAGATCATGGATAACCCCTCCGCTCCTGAGCACCTGCAGCAGGACAAGGCCGACTCACCGCACGTCAGCGGCAACGAGGCGGAGGTCATGTGCCTGACGCCCATCGAGTCCTTCTCGCTCATCTCCATCTCCCAGTCGCTGTTCAGCCCCCACCTGCCCTCCAGCTTCTTTTGCCCTGTCGTGCGGGAGATGCTGAGCTACTACGCCGAGCAGGGCGACGTGCAGATGGCCGTGTCCGTGCTCATCGTCTTGGGGGACCGAATCCGTAAAGAGATCGACGACCTTACCCAGGTCAGAGGGAAAGAAGGACTGGTGTCGTAGTATAGTAACAACTGCTTTGAAATCCAGTTGTGTTTACTGCATTTGAACCATTTCATGGACTAGAACTTTGGATTCTGTTGTTGGCAAAGAATTTAATCATCAGTCATATACATACATGAGATAAGCAACTCTTGACTAACACATACATACATACATATAGATCATGGAAGTTAATTGTTCACTCCAACACTACATTTTGGTTGTACATTTCCTACACAGATCTGGGAAATTGTAGTTTTATTTTATTTATTTATTTGCACATACAATTAAAAGTCTGATGTAGTATGGACAAATCGTTTGATAATGTTCAGGTCTTGAGAAGTTTGGATGTGGACAAAAAGTCTGGAAAGACTATATATGACTATACATTTTATGTAGGTGTAGACCTACTGTCATCTCATATCTCATATATATATATATATATATATATATATATATATATATATATATATATATATATATACTGTATATATACATAATGATATTTTTTGTTTCAGCTGTAGCATGACATGTCATAGTTAAGTCATGTCACCCAGCCACTATCAACATGTATTGAACACCAAACAAAATCTTCAAATTCAGTCAAAACATTACAGTCTAGAAAAAGGAATTATGAACTAGAAAATGAAAAACGCCTTAACTTGAGTGCTGTTTCCATTTCAGGAGCACTGGTACATGTCCTACATAGATCTGCTGCAGCGCTTCGAATTGTGGAACGTGTCTAATGAGGTCATCAAGCTGAGCACATGCAGCGCCATCACCTGCCTGAACCAGGCATCCACCACACTGCACATCAACTGCAGCAACTGCAAACGGCCTATGAGCAACAAGGGCTGGATCTGTGACAGGTATGACCATCGCATCACCTGAATTTGTTGTCCAGTTAATTTAAAAGTGCTACGTGTAGCATTTTTAAACCTCAATATATCATTGTGAAATTAATTGTGATACCTTGGTATAATTACTGTAAACAAATGAGACTACGGTGGAGACGACTGGTAGCCTCTCTCTCACACCAGTGGTATTGTTAGTGGTTCAAAATTAAGATCCCATTTCCCATAAAACCTGTTGCTTTCTGTCACAAAGAGGATGTTGCTACTTGCCCCACTTCCCTCTCCCTGGCATCACTCTGGGTGCGTTTGTTTTCTTTTTAGCTGTATTGAAAAGGATAAACATCGAAATTCACCATCAGCATTTCACTCTTTCCACCATCTGCCATTGTGAGAAACGCTGAAAGCTTTAGCTCCATTTGCGCAGGAAAAACAACGTCCGTTTTCCTGTTTTATACCATAAAACAATACAGCAGATTTCCCATGAAATCTGATCCGGTGGCGAACAATGTAAAATGCAATATAGAGACTGCCAATC
Source organism: Centroberyx gerrardi (assembly GCF_048128805.1). Lineage (NCBI taxonomy): Eukaryota > Metazoa > Chordata > Actinopteri > Beryciformes > Berycidae > Centroberyx > Centroberyx gerrardi. The sequence continues at coordinate 18,028,610 of NC_136016.1, forward strand.
TTCTCAGTAATGGTCTCCTTTGTTTACGGTAGTTATACTGTCTCAACATTAATGTGGTAATGATTTATTGATGTTAAAATGTTGCACGTTGCCACTCTTAAACAGTAGAAGTAAAGGTTTTCTCTCCCTAGGAGTATTGTTGCTATCTTTTCTCATAATATGCAGATTCTATGTGTGATTAGCATACATAGAATATACATTTAATTTTGACATGAATCAAGCTCTGACCAGAGTCCTGTGCCTCTCCTCCAGGTGCCACCAGTGTGCCAGTGTGTGTGCGGTGTGCCACCATGTGGTGAAGGGGCTGTTTGTGTGGTGTCAGGGCTGCAGCCACGGCGGGCATCTGGAGCACATGATGAACTGGCTGAAGAGCAGCTCCCACTGCCCGGCCGGCTGCGGTCACCTGTGTGAGTACACCTGACCCGGCACACCTGACCCGTCACACAGCCGGCTCTCTGTGGGAAACGATCCTCAAACCGGCCTGGATCACACACACACACACACCGCAGACGAACGAGACGTCTTCATCCCTCCACATGGGCCCACATTCCATCGCCTCTTGTCACGGTGGAAAGAAAGAAAGATGGCTGTGTGGGTGTTCAAGTGTGATTCATTGGAGGATGCATTGAGTCCGAAGGAGGAGGGGATTTATTATGTTGAGCGTTTCGAGTTCGTCCCACACTCAAGCGGTCTCTCCCGGACAGTCCGTCACAGCCATTCAGAAGTAAACACGATTATATGTGAATTTATATTTGCATTCGAGTTGCCTTTTTGTTTTTAAACCCACTGGTGAAATTCTGCATGGGCGGAAGTATTTGACAGACATTCAAAACTGAATGCAATAATTGGTGAATTCACACTTGCTGCATTTTACCTTTTTTGTTTTTAACCCATCAGTAAAATTCTGAAGTCTGTGCAGAAGTATCTGCAGATATTAAATGGACTGCTAAATATGTACATAAAAACTATTTTGGTGGACTATGGATAATGTTTAATTGATTTATATGAGATTATTTACAGTTTATTATTATTATTAAAGTGTTATTAACAGTTGAGCTGTTGGTCAGCTGCTCATGGTTAGCACTCTATTAAAGCAATACATATTGAGACAGAAGTTAACCTGGTCTATGAATCATAAGGAATATTTAAATGCCACGTGTTTGTTTTTTTAACCTGCCTTTCTTTCATAGCTTCACTTATCGCACTTAATCGTCCATATCTGTCACATGTATAAATCAGATTTTCTGATTAATCACACTAAATTAAGCACAACTCAAATTAATTGAATTTTGTTGATGCATGGTACTTTTTGGCTGCATTTGTAGACTCAATGTTTTACATAACGGTGAACATCCTCACACCCCGCATTTAGTTTTTTAAAAGCAAGTGGAACCAGTTAAACAGTCTGTGTGCACCAGATTTGTACAAAAGGGGGGAAATTTGGTTGTAATCCAGGGTGAGTCGATTGAACTCGCACTCTGCTTCGTATTCATACAGTTGCCCACATTGACACCTGGCAGCCGCCCAGTACAGCTAGTCTTCTGCCGCTGAGCAGCTCCAGTGGAGTAGTGGGGGTAAAGGGCCGCGCTCAAGGGCATCTCCATGGTAGTTAAGGGAGCGAAGAGCATTACTCATTCACTTTCCCCAACCACATTTTCCCCAGACAGACCCAGAAATTCAAACTGGCAACCTTCCAGTCACAAGCCCACTTCTCTTCCCTAGACCCAGTGTGTGCTGCATTCATCGGCTGGCCATGCAGGATTGTCCTATGTGGATAATTTGTGTATCTCACCACCGGTGTACAAGTGTGGATGAACAGTCTCTTTTACTGTGGAGATGAGGGCCGTCCAGATATACGTCAAGAGGCCAGTCTTGTGTTTGTGTTGTGAAATTTGACTGTTAGCGTAAGAATCCATCCATGTTAAATCCCAATCCTGTGTATCCTGATGGCAACTGCATGGTGCATGTTAAGACCAAGTGACACAAGTGTATGTTTGTACAGATTCAGTGTGATTAATTGGTGCCAATTCAGATTTGCTTATTTGATGACCAGCAGTTGTTGGGGCTGTTTGAGCGGCGTTTGCCAAGACTGTCACCGTTCCAGCAAGATTAATGTCATACAAGGTTGTGGTAAGAAAATTTTGTCTGACAATGATCTAATGGGAAAAGTGATGCTGGTCCTTGAAGACTCACTAACCATCTCCAACCCACCACCCAACCAGAATTTTCTCTCTTGGTAAATCTGCATGTTGGTAGTCCTTCACACCTTTCTCTCATTAGATATGTAAATTATTGCATAACCTAACATTTTTGATTAATTTTAACCTGGTTATCTTAAACATAGCACTGACACAGGTCATCCTAACGGCATTCTAATGCATGTTGATGCTGGCTGTGTCCCTCTTGAAAAATGGTTCAGCTGTTGGCGAGTATTTCTGGATCCGCACTTGACTGGTTTGCATCATATCTATCAAACAGACAATTGTCAGTATGTTTCAGTGATACCGTTTCATTATCCGTGGAGGCTCCTCGGGTTTATTCTTGGACCTATCTGTATTTCAGAGGTTTGGAGGGATTTCAGGGTAAAACAGATTAAGTTTTAAGTATGACCTGTGTAGAAAGTGGAGCTACATGGCAATTCTACCTGACAACTTGATCGTCTACTAATTGAGATTGGAGTTCAGAAGCTTGCAACACTGGGTGAAATCAGCAATTGGATGGCAAAATATTTCTGTGCTTCGAGACAGAAAGCTGGAACAGTAAAATGCTGTTTTGCTCTAAAAACGGGTCGATATATTGAAGATGTATTCAATCATTTTATTTTGAAAATTCAGCACTCTGCAGTTACATTAGGGAATGTCCATATAATTCAAATGGATAGAAAGGACCCTTCCTGGTGTATCATAATGTAGTGCTGTAAATAATAAACTGACAGTTTTCACAGACATTTTTCCCCTGTATGAGCTTTTCAGCTCTTGAACTTGCATTCAGCAGGACTATATTTCCAGACACCTAGCAACAGCATACAAATGAGTAAATTTCATTCAAATCGTAAAGCATCGCTCTACAGAGATGATTTTGATTAAGTGATCAGACTACTATAATACATTTACCTCTGAACTTTCATTGATTGGTGGCATAATCATAATTTACTCCACATTTCATATAGGAAAAAAGCACTGAAGGTACAAACATTTTACTTCATCTGGGTAGAGAAGCTTCACAGCATGACCGCCTCTGATCCTCACATAGAGGACCGTGCGAGTCAGTCCATCCTCCTCTCTGTGCACTTTCAATACACACCAGCACAAGCATGTGTGGGTCAGTTACCCTTCCTGCCTGCTTGTCATTTCCCTGCAGTAGCTGCCGTTGGCCTTGGCCTTGTCCGTGTCTGGCCAGCTCCGGTCCTTCAGCCGTTCCTGGAAAAGCAGCTGGCCAGCGGCTTCACTCCTCCAGCCTCTCTGGTCAGGCAGGGCCGGCCTCATCTTTGGCCTTCTCCCATTCCATTGAGTTTGTTCAGGGTGGTACGCTCACCCTCCGTCAGCGTTGGCAGAAGCCCCCTACAAAGACGAGAAAAGCAATTTGTCCTCATTTGATTTAGTAGTACCAGCAGTAAAGCTGTTCATGTCGTATCTGTCTGATAACGCCGGAGAATTTGTTGTAAGGATTCACCTGTGAAGGCTAAGGCCGCTCCCAGCTGTCTGTGACTTTCTCCGGGACGCTCAGTCGCCTCAGGCTCTGCAGCACCGTCTGCAGGGTCCCCGCTGGTATGATGAAACAACCAGACACCAGCATAAGACGACTCCACTGACATCACAACACCACTTTGATCACTCAGCATTACACCATCTTACCCAGTTCTTCTTCATAGGAATCCAGCTTTTTCATTAGTTCTACAGCACTGCAGGGCTTCAAGCTTTCCCCAGCTACAAGGACAAGTGAAAAAAAAATGTTTAAGTGATTTACTGCAGACACTGTCAAGGTCCTATCCAACCTAACACGCTTGAACCCACCTTTAACACCAGTGTCACCTTTCGTTTTATCTTCCCCGCCAGGATAAGGGCTGCCGTTCCCATCAGTACTGAGGCGGGACAGCAGTTCTGTGCGACAGGCCCTGGCCTTCACCAGCGTGGCGCTGATTTCCTGGGCCAGCCGGTGGTTCTCCACCAGCTCGGCGTGGACCCTCCTCCACGCCATCTTGTCTTCCATGAGACATCCCTCCATCACTGTACGCAACTCCTTCTCCTGAGACACCTGGCCCTGCAGGCTCTCCACCTCCTCACAGCGCTTGTATGGGGAGAGGAGGGTCAGTCAGTCAGGTGTCAGTCAGTTCAGTAACTTAAGGAACAACCATAGCTGAAATATTTAGTGTCTGTATGGCAGTTACAGTCAGGGTTAGCTTAGCAGTTACCTTGTGTAGCTGAATGGCCATCTCCTGCATCTCAGCCTCAAGCTGGTCAGCGTAGGCCTGTTCCAGAGCGTCACTCGGCGGTCGAGCGCTGCTGTGCCATCTTGCAATAGCTGAGGTCATCTTACGCTTTGGTCCAAACAATCTGCAGTGCCAGCAACAGATTCAGTGTTTTATGCCATAAGCAAACAGAAATGTGAACAACTGGCAAGGTCTTCACACAGTATGCACTGTGGTAAATGTGAAAGAAGGACCTAAATCTCTTACGTGATCCCTACTTCTTTTAGATCATTCTCAGTGAGGGTGAGGAATATCCTCAGGTCAATGTCTTGCTCTTCCAGTACGGGGAGGTACTTAGAAAAGCCAATCTGCTCCAAGAACTCTGCAAGATCCTACTCAAATAAAAAGATTATAGGTCAAGAACCCAAAATCAGAAAGACAGTCAAGAATAAAATGGTCCAAACATAATGCAGTAAAGGTCATTATTACTGGTATAACAAAAACTTGAGCAAGCACAGGCATGCCTTGGGACCAGTGTAGGAAGGAGGATGACCAACAGGCGAGCGCATCCCGCAGTTTCCTGTGCCACCGGACTGAGCTGCATCATTGCTGCCATGTCGACTTTTGCCTTTTGAATGATGACCCTTGTTGACTCGGCGAGAGCTGCTCTTTTTGCACTGGTCTGAGTCCTGTTGGACAAAGGTGCATTGTCTGTGTCAATGTGATATCCAACAATGGTGCTTAGTTAAAACATTATTCTGGTTTGTGTCTCTAAAGTGCTCTCATGTGTTTTCACCTCGTTGCTCTCCACAGAGCCTTCCCAGCTAAGGCCGATCACCCGAGGCAGGCCCTCGCTGCTGCTGCTGCTGCTCCTCATGGTCGGCATGTCGTTGTCGAAGAACGGACTCTCATCTGCAAGAGGATCACAGAGTATTTCGGTTGTTTCGGCAGACACACAGTACAGCTGATGGAGGAGGATTTCTAAAATCTTCCTTGAGTTAATCAAAGATCATAGCAACATTAAGATTTCTTGTGGTGCATTTATTCCAAAGGGATGTTACTGTTCAACAGATGTACTATAGGTGTCACACCACAGTATGGTTATTATGGGTTGTCAGTCTTGTAAGTTTCAGACCTCTGCTGCTGTTGCTCTGGCCGTCCAGCTCGTTGATGGGCGAGGTGACATCACGGTAACAGATCCCCTCGCTCTGTTCCCCAATGTCCCGGAACGTCATGTAGCCCGGCGGCGCGGCAGGAGGCTCTAGAGGGAGGAAGAGACAACCAGCTTGAACCATTCAGTGCCAAGTCATCCTAGTACTAACTAATGGCAACATGTCACTGATTAAGTGCTTCATACCACAGTCATCTCTGTATGGTTAATTTAACATGTAAATACAGGTTTGTCCTCAACTTTACTTCCTCTCATATTTGCCATGATTCAGTTTATTGGATCTCAACATACAGAGGCAGTCAGGCAGTTGAGCCAATCAGGGGAAATCCATTAACTGTACACAAAGTGGGCTGAAGCAGGGAAGGGGCAGGAGAGGAGGGAGGTTTTGTGTATTATAACTTCCCAACCTGAACCACCACACTCTGATATTGCAAAGTGTAATTGGTATGCAAAAAATGCAAACAGTTTGGCGGATTTGAGATGGGATGGGATAACCTATGTGACGCTACCACAGAGTTTGCTGGTGCCTCCTACTCGGAACTTGGCGATGGCCTGGGGCCCATCGTGGATGCTGAGGCCTTTAGTGCGGCTCCGACTCGGCCTCGGCCTCGGAGGTGCGCTGTCCGAGTCCTCAGAGGAGCTCAGGTCCTCAAAGTGTTCTGACGGGGGTGAACCGCAGACAGAGAACCCATCAGAAAACCGCAAAGACAGACTTACAAAGGTTTATAGACAGTCCAGAAAAAAGTATCAATGAATAGAAAACATTAAGCTCTTTAATACTGCTGAAAGACATGTCACTGTACCTGGTTTGACTTTTGGAGAACGTGAGTCAATGAGGCTGGCGATCTTGGTGTAGCCGTACATCATCGCCAGGGCGCGGGCAGTCTCTCCTTTAGCGTTCCTCTCATCTACTTTCACCTTCTGTTAGTGCATAAGCGTCGATAAAAAACAGCTGTCAGGATCAGATGGAGTAGTAGATCAGTTAGAGCGTATCAGAGGACGGTATCCTACTCACATGGTCCAGCAGGTACTGAACGATGATTTCATGCCCAGAAGCAGCAGCCTCCATCAGGGGAGTGAAACCAGACACTGGCTCCCTGTGGATGGAAAAAGCCTCATAAGAAACCTCACAGACTAAATGGAAGATTGTAATTCAGTGTTAAGAAGATGAATGAAGACACTGACTTCACATTGGCATTCGCGTTGTTATCCAGCAGGAACTTGACCATCTGCTGGTGGCCTGTGCTGGTGCAGTGGAGCAGAGCCGTCCAGCCTCTGGAGTCCTTCAGCTCCAGCTCAGCACCTTGCTTTTGGGGCAACAAAAGAACATTTCATATATTGAATGACATACTGAAAATACATAACACTAGTCCCTGTCGAATTAAGATGTACTGTAAACACTGACACGGCAATTTCAAACACTGACAACACAGATAAAGCATGGCATGAACTGTTACTGTCCAATAGCGCCTTTTGTACCTGCAGCAGAAAGTAAGCAATGCTTTCATTCCCGCAGCTTGCCGCCAGCATCAGCGGAGTGAGGCCTTTGGTAGTCGTTGCGTTTACATTCACTCCGGCCTCCAGCAGGAGATTGGCGATGTTGTCATGTCCAATGTAAGACGCATACATCAGTGGAGTCCAGCCTCCGACGTTCTTTCCATCCAGGTCCACCTGTTTTCTAAGAAGACACAAGATTATAGACTGCAAACAGAGATGAATGGACCTGGCAGTAGTTGTAATTATTATTGTATTATTGTTAGTTGTTATAATTATTGTTAGTACTCACTTTTTGATGCACTCTGCCACTACATCATACTGGCCTATAGAGCAGGCAGTGTGGAGGTCCAGGGGGACATCCAGCTCCTCAGGCCGGACCAAGGTGTCACCCAGCCACAGGGAGAGGCTGGCACCCAGCTGCTCTGACTCGCTGGCCTCGTCACTCAATTCAGACATTTTCACCTCTACTCTTCTCTCCTCACACCTGAAAACAGAGGCGAATCAGTGAGTATGCACTAAAGGCAAAGATGAAATGCTCAGTTAAAATCCATGGGTTCAGTGTGGAGTCTACTTTATAATATACGAAGAACTGTCCTAAATAATATTAGCTTATGACATGCAATTACTTCAATGCAGGCACCACTGACATTTGAAGTCTAGCTCATACCTAACACTAGCTAACAGTAAGTTCTAGTTAATAATGTACAGTGTGGACGCAACGAATCGCTCAAAACTTGACTCTGCTAGTTAGCTTAGCGAGATAAAAGTTAGCCCGGAAAACTTCTCCCACCACATATAGTAAATGAACAATAATTAAAACCGTCAAACAACAACCTAAAGGATCTATATTTTAAACAGTGGAAAAAAACAGTCTTATAATTTAAACTTACAGGCAACAGGTACAGTTTGTTTTCTCAGTGGCCGAATCCTGAAACTTTTTGTTGTGTGTGTCACACTCAATTGTGCTCGGGTTGTTCCTTTCCTGCTTTAAAGGTACTGCGAAGAATTTTCATTTAAAACAGTGCATATTGTTTCTCAGTCTGGGAGATAGCATTACCAATATATATCCAGTTATATTGGTAAAACAAAAAAACAGCAAAGGTTCTTAGTTATACGCTAAAGACAAATACTTTCTGTTTTGTAGTCTAACTGTAAACTGCAATCTAAGGATTTGGTGTCACACACAAAAAATAGTAATCAACCCAGGACACTACTGTTTACTAAACTTTATTTCGTGAATTACTGCTTTTGGAAGTTGATATAATCAAAATGTGTTATTACGTTATTGAACCTGCCTCTCTTTAACTGTACAAACAGAACTGTTAGGCATCAACTGAGCACCTTTTACAAGTTTTAATAGATACAGTATGTAAAGCAGATCCTACTTTAGAGATATGAGCAACCAACTTCATTTAATCTTTTTTCTAGACAGAAATAGACCAAGAGCAACTACTCTAGCTCAACTTTTCATAGACAAGTAATCAGCAATAAGCTGTTTCTCTTCTGTGATAAATCCACTCAACACAAAAACACGTGTGCACTGACTGAGCTAGCTGGGATTTTTTTACTGTAAACTCTTATATTTGTATCAATGTGCCATACCATTGATGAAGTGAAACAATGATCAAACAATATCAAATACTGCAGTAATAACTTGTTTATTATTGTTTAACAGCTTACAATAAAAAATAACAATGCAAACAAACATACAAAATACTTTATTTAGACATATGATACAAACAGCCAGCACTGCAAGCAGTCAGGACTGGAAACTGAAGGATTTCATTCTCTCTCTCCAACTGCAATGCAACTCCTGGCTAGTGAAGGCATTTTGATTTCTGCGTGCTTCTTTCTAATTTCTGACACAAAACATGTCCGGCACACCGCACAAATCAGACTGACCAGACCTGGTGAGTGAGGCCTTTTTTCCAACATATGGTCGAAAACTTGTCTAAAATTACCAGGCTACGAGTCAAGAAAATTGAAGCGAAACTCTTCCTTTGACGGAGCGAAGACAAAAGTCGACACCTCCTGCTGAGTCGCTGCGCTCGTGTTTGCAGCCTGGGACTCAGTTTGCAACGTCTGCCGCTTGCTCTTTTCCTCTGTGGCCGGTGTGTGGGTTTGGATTTCAGCTCTCCGGTGGAAAACAGATGTCTTTGAGGAATTTGACACAGCTTTGACCTGCGCTGATGCAATTGCTGGTGGAGAGAAGAAATCTGTTAATTAATGGGACTTCAACACACACACAACAGAAACAGAAACTACAACTCCAAGAGCATTTTAACTTTTTAAGTGGGTTTAAGTGGCTTTTTTTCACCTAGAAAACACCTTCAGGCTTAGGACAGGAATCAGCAGAGGTGTGACCAAGTCCACTTTGCTCGAGTCCCAAGTCAATCTCAAGTCTTGAGGCACAAGTCCCAAGTGTAAATGTATATTACCAAGTCAAGTCTATGTCATTAATGTCAAGTCTCAAGTCTAAATGTAGCAAACAGCAAGTCAAGTCAGAACAAATCAAGAGTGCAGTATCAATTTAATATCTTAAAGAAAACAAAATATCTAGGACTTCTCAGTGTAATATGGTTTTAATAGGATAAAAACTTGGTAAGAGCATCATGAGTTTGATTTCTATAATCAGTTTCAACTTCAATAAATTCAATCATTCCATACAAATTCAGAAAACAGAAAAGAAAGAAAGAAAAAAGTTGTCTGGTGGAACAAATCTCATCACTTTCAATCTACGTCATTTACACAAACACAAGATCTTTTTTCAAGACTTTGGAAACCTTTTCAAGTCATCAAAGTACAAGTCAAAGTCACCAGAACCCAAGTCACGTCAAGTCTCAAGTATTCTCTTCATGAATCAAGTTGAGTCTCAATTTGTGACTCGAGTCCAACTCATGTGACCTTTCTCAAGAGAAAGTAACTCTGCTTGTTATAAACACATAAACTGTTCCCATGGATTTGCCATTTTATTGCCCTTCTGCATGATCCTGTTCAGATGTATCATAGCAACAGGAGACACACTGTTCTCCCTCAGCACTTTATTATTTCTACTCACCGCCCTGAATGAGTCTGAACTGCTTGTCCTTCTCCTCTTCCATTTTCTTCCTGTAGTCTCCGGTCATGGCTCTCATCACCTGCCTCTTCTTGGCCAGCGGAGCTTTAGAGCTGCGCAGCGTCTTCAGCGCGCAGGACGCCTCCTCCTCTGCACACACACACACACACACACACACACACAGGTATCAACTATCAGAGCCATTCATGATCCTGAACTGTCAGTCACATTTAAGTAGTGCATCATCTTTATCATTTAAGTGTAGTAAACAGGGTCGGGCGATAATTCAATATTATCGTTTATCGTCTTTCAGTGGAATCGTATCATGATGACTGACTCTGTTTGGGTGTCCCCTTCTGGGTCCTCATTCCCAGCTCCAGCTGCTCGATGCACCAGTCCAGCTCCCTGTTCAGCTGCTCTTCTGCACTCTGCAAGACACAGTCGCACTTTACTCCGACATCAAATCACTACGAATCCCACCGTGACAACGATTAGGTTGAGAGAAAACGTTTCACACTGACCAGCACCGGGTCTTCGCCTCCTCCGCTCCCCTCAGTCGGACTTGGCTTCTGCTGCACCTCGGTGCTTTCTGGGGCTTTCTTCTTCCCAGATTTCTTCTTCTTCTTGGCTTTCGTCGGCTGAGGTGGGGAACTAACCTGCTGCTGTGAGTCGGAGGGATTTTCCTCTCGGACGCAGTTTTGGCTGCTTGGAGAAGAAGCAGCAGCCTCCAAGGTTTCCATCTTCATGTCTTCAGGCGGGACGGGGGGGATTTGGAAGTTGAAGGCGAACCCAGAGCCCTGTCCTGTAAAGGCTGTCAGGCCTGCTGACTTGTTCGATGGCGGTTTCCTGTCTGATGATGGTGTTTCCTCCTGCTGCGCTGCTGGAGAATCCCCAGAGAAGAAGTTGAACTTGAAGGAGTTATCGCTGCGAGTCCAGAGGGCTTTCTCTGCTCGGCCTGGGCCAGTGGGAGTGGAGCTGTTTGACTTGGGTTCAATATCTGTCTCAACATAAAAACATAAACACATACACATGCAGCACCCGCGCACACACACACACACACAGAGAGAGAGAGAGAGAGAGAGAGAGAGAGAGAGAGAGAGAGAGAGAGAGAGAGAATGGCTCGTCAAGATAATATTTAGCTTCATGTTGTGCCGAAATCGTTACTAAATTGTTTAAGTTACAATGTACCTATAACCAACAGCCTTTGCTCAGCCATGATGATTCTCTGTTTTGCAGATTTCCAGGTGAAAAGCGCCTGTTCCAGTTGACTTTATATATTCAAGGCTTCAGTAGTGTAAATATGCGCATCGGTTTGAACATTATGAAATATTTTCTCTGTTTTCTGGGTTTGCTTACCGTTTAGAACGTGAGGTATGTTGCTCATAAACTCAACCACGATGTTACTTGAGAATAACTCCGACGGGGTAATGTTTCCACAATGCTGGTAGTTCCGCTTGATGCGTCCGAACCGGTCCGAGCGAGGAGTGAGTGGACTGATAGACAGATTTTGCAGACTTAATGGACTAACAAATGTTGTCACGGAGAAAACTGAACTATTAACACATACACGCGCGCATTTGTGCTCCATCGCAGCATAATGTTCGCAAATTCTGGACCAAGACAGCATTACATTTTACAAATTGATGAAAATTATCCAAATAAATATCCAATATCCAAATATCATATTATGACTGCAAATATCATAATCTATTAATAAATAGCACTGATTTGACATTTTATTTGCAGGAGTTGCATTGCATAAATTAAATTGCCTACAGCAATCAAAAAGAAAACAGCACAGGAAGCATATTAGGGGCAAAGGTCGCCACACAACTAATATTATTATGAAGTTTGAAAATGAGCATTTGCTAGTTACATCTTCCTAATAATGATAATAAACTTTGTATAGCACCTTTAAAACAAACAAACAAACAAACAAACGTTACAAAGTGATTTACAGCATGAAAAAGGCACAGTCTCATGAAGTGTGAGGTACGAGTGAATCAATAAAATCAAGCTCGATAACACAAGAAGATAAAATAGAAGAAAAAAACACAGTTGCAAGAAATAAAACAGAGCACAAAATATCCAATGGAATGCAATGCAATGCAATCCAATGAAATGAATCTACACAGAGCACACGATTAAACAAGAAAATGAAACTGCCTTCATCATTGTATGCAAATAAAGCGGACTTGAGAATCACAGGTAAAGGGTATCTGTCAGGAAATAAACTCCTTTGGTGACCAGAGTCTACCACTGTTAGGGACATGACGCTTTCTGCAGGAGGGTCTTCAGGATCCAGCTGGACCGGCTCCTCTGGATCCTCCTCTTTGATACACATGATGTGAAACAGAGGCACAAAGGATCAGGTTGTTTATGTCCTCCAGGCTCCACCACACTGTGCAACAACACATCCAACAACACGAGACTCTGGACAAATTACTCTAGTTAAAAGAAGCTAGTCCAGAATGGCTCTGACCAACTGCTTTCTGCATTCGGATGGTCTTTATTAAAGCTGTACTCAAGCAAATCCTGGACTAAACGTATATTATGAAGTATAGACCTTGATTTTTTTTAAACCAGTTTGTGTCTCGCCAATTACTTTAGTTAATCACAGTTTGAAACGACTGATATAAATGTGAGTCAGTATATCATAATCATTGTTCAATAGAGTAATTGGACAAAGATGATCAAAAAATTTGTCTTTCCCTGAATGAGGAAAAGTGTAATTACACATTGTCTTGTGGTATTGGGAAGTATGATTTTAACAGTTGCTCCCTTAAAATCACGAAATAACAAATCTCTTAGTAAGCTCCAAAAACGTCTTTAAAAGTTTGTCACAGTGAGTATCTAAAGTTAAGCACATAGCTGCTTTATCTAAGGAACCAAGGAGGTTTTATATTGAAGGAGCTTGGGAGTTCTTGAACAGACGACACTTCCCACAACTTCAAATGTAGAGGAAGTGGTAAGACTTTTACTTCGACCAATCACATTCTGTTGGGGTTTGACTGCTGACCAATCACAGAAGTTCATGGGTTGGGCTTCGGCTCTCAGTCTGCCCAGTCTATAAATACCTCGTGCGCCCTCTGTTAAACTATTCTACCGAGACACGCCGACTAGCCGCTGTTGTACCAGAAAATAAACAGAAAAAGGTAACGAGAGAGCATTTACGATCACTAATGTTGCTGCCGGTTTTTATACATTATGCCGATGCTGTTTATGAGTGATTGTTTAAGTTCGATTGTAACTGTTATACATTGCTTTTCAGTTATGAAATAGACGTCCAAGTATGGCTGGAATAATCTACACAAAACGACGCGCGCCATAGCCAGTTGGCTAACTGTTAGCTAGCTAGTAGGCGCTCTGCAAATGTTGTTAGCTGGCAAACCCAGTAAACTATTATTAAATGTGAAACGGAGGCCATGTCCTATATAATTTCATGCAAAACTGATTTAGAATGGAACGGCATAATTTAGTATAGTGTAGCGTCTTGTGATGCTAGTTAGCTGGCGCCATTTTTCAGTTAATGCTAGCTTTAAATTAGCTCGTTAACGAAAAGGAAACGTGTATGATCCTTGTAGCGTAATGGTGGCGGGCCGGTGTACGTTAGGATAGGTTTGTGTTTCATGCTGTGGTTTAAAACCGTCAGAAGTTACTCAGTATGTCCTATTAAGCGTTCCGCTGCAAAAGCTTGATTTAACGTTACATGTCCAACATGGCTTTTGCACCGAACATGGCATAAATGGTCGAACAGATGATGGCACATTAATTAATCAAGTTTTGACTATGAATTGAATGTCTTTGATGGAAGCACTAACTTACACTATCTACTTTCTAAAGGCATCAGTTCAGTGCGGTAGATGTCGGCCGGGCATGCTGGGTGCCGGTGTTTTAAGTGACTGCTGCTTCGCCGTCAGTCTCATCTTTTGTTTTGTTGTTTTCCAACCTGCAGCTGAAATATGGCTCGTACCAAGCAGACCGCTCGTAAATCCACCGGAGGAAAGGCGCCCAGGAAGCAGCTCGCCACCAAAGCTGCCAGGAAAAGCGCGCCCTCTACCGGCGGAGTGAAGAAGCCCCACAGATACAGGTATGGATCAGCTGCTGTAATGACTAATACATATTGACTTTATCATAACTGAAGCATGCTCAAATTTCTGTTGGCTTAATTTGCGGTAGCCCAAATCCACAAACTATTTTGTTTGTTGGATGAGTCACAAGATAAATGATGGATCACAATTTACTAGCATACAGTAAACTGTATGGTGTCCTTACAAAGCATGTCATGATCAGCAGTACAGATGTGAAGCTGGCATGCAAAAGGAATCCGTTTTTATGACCTCAACTGGTCACGTGATTCAGTAAATTTCAAATCCCTACCCCTCCCTATCCCTACCCTTTTTTTGTGTAATTTATTGAGGTTTTATTAATAGGTAATTCACTTAAGTACTAATATGATCTATCTGAAAGTGATTAAATTAGTCTGTTTCCATTCTAATGTGGTGTTTACTTTGTAATGGGGTGTTTAATATACAAGAGAACTGATTTTTATTTCTCATTGAAGGCCTGGCACCGTGGCTCTGAGAGAGATCCGTCGGTACCAGAAGTCCACTGAGCTGCTCATCAGGAAGCTGCCCTTCCAGCGTCTGGTCAGGGAGATCGCTCAGGATTTCAAGACAGATCTCCGTTTCCAGAGTGCAGCCATTGGTGCTCTGCAGGTGAGACGACACTTGATGCACTCAAATTAGGGCCGGGCGATTATACTGAAAATTTACCCAAACTGACAGTGGCACTCAAGAGATGGACGGAATAAGTAAAGTGGTTTTACCTTCAAAATATAAGGGCAGCATATAATCTGCTGTGTCAAGCAAGCTAGAGAAGGACAGAATATGACTGGAAGTACTTTTACCTTCAAAATAAAAGCATACTTTTTATATTTATGACGTTAATGGTGAATGTAGTTTTTCTACACCGGGATTAGAAAAATATACTATAGTTTTCATTTACTGTTATTGAGGTAAATGTTACGTTTACAATGATATGAATCTCTGGCCATATCGCCCAGCCCGATCTCAAATAATAAACATGGTGTAATAATCCTTATTAATGATAAAGTACAAAACTCTGTATTGGTATGTTGTTTCAGCTCAGCTTCCATATGTTTGATTTGTTTTCATTTGTTGCTCTTTACTGCTTCAATGATCCACATTTCCCCTTGGGATCAATGAAGTTAATGTTGAATACTTAATGTGGCTACTTGCCTTTGTGCCAACATAGTCACAGATATCAAATACTTACTGCTGACTTGCTTAAAGTGTAACTTGAAATGTTTGTTGTCCATGTAGGAGGCCAGTGAGGCTTACCTGGTCGGCCTGTTTGAGGACACCAACCTGTGCGCTATTCATGCCAAGAGAGTCACCATCATGCCCAAGGACATCCAGCTGGCCAGGCGAATCAGAGGAGAGCGTGCATAATCTGAATGTTTGAATTTTATCTTTTTAGAGGGGGTGGGTGGGACTGGCTGGGTTTTTATTTTATTCTTGTAAATCTGAACTATAACGGCATGTGTAACATCTCATTTGTCTGTCATTTGTAGGTTCAGCATTTTTTTTTTTTTGACTATTTTCTAATTCTTATTTCCCCCTCAATTCTGTGATTTACTGTCCTGATCACTAGGATAGAGCTTGAGATTTGTAAGTAAATGCTAAAATTTCCTTGCTTTTCTCAAGTTTTGAAAATCTTCTATTTTAGACTCTGTACCTTCATCCTGTGTGTGTGCATGTCGACAGATTTGTTGTCACATTGTTGTAAATAAACTTTCCGCTACCTCAATTCTGACTTAAATTTTGAAGTTTGCTTCTGTTGCCCAATCGATCGTACCTAAATACACATGCTGTGGATTGACAAAGGACTGAAAGCACTGAATACACTTGCCTAGGTTAGTGAATGACTTGTACATTGTGTTGTGTAATATTTGTGCTTTGGCAATGTTTGCTGATGCATTAGAGCGGTGGTATGTACACGATGTGTGATTTGGCAAAAAAGTAGTCACTTAAACTTAACTGAAAGCAACTTTACTCTGTATAGCACGGCAGAATAAATTGTCATCTTGGATGAATAGATCTAAGCAAGGCATTACATCCACAAGCCCTTTCACTATTCATAACTGAAATTAGTCAAGTACACTCAACCCTGCTCTATTCAACTGATATGAAAACAAAAGGCAGAAGGGTTTCATCTAGCTGGGATGGGCAATCTGTCCATAGAGGACGGAATATGCAGGTTTTCATTCCAACATTACACCGGGTGATTCCACAGATTAATACACTTCCAACCGCAGAGGAGGAACTAATCTGAAATCACCTGATGTTGTAATTGGTTGGAATGAGAACCTGCAGACTCTTGGCCCTCCGTGGCACATAATTGCCCGTCCCTGGACACAATCAATAGTGTTTCCTAATAGCTACTGATTGAAAAGTCCCTGTTGAGTTGCTTCAGCACTCACTGGACGGCATCGCTTGCTGCACCTTCAGCCCTGCCTCTCCATTGAGGCGGTGCCATCCCTCACCCTGCATGTGTCACAGACATTATGAAGATGCATCCGACAAAATAAATATAACCTGAAATATATATACATCATATAAAGTCCCAGAGGTATTAACTTGATTTATTCTGGACTTGCTCCTCCTCCTCTTCGTCTGAAAGCAAGCCAGGTAAATGCTCATACAGCTGTTTCTCCAGCTGAGCATCAATGTCAGTCTCTCCTCGCAGCGCGCACCACAGCAGGAAGCTGATGCCGAACAGGCTGATGGGCAGGACTTTCCACCAGGGCCGCTCGAACTGGCTTCCCATGGAGCGGTCCACCCTCCAGGTCCGGTGGCTGGCCTTGCTGGTGGAGAACTTGATGGGCTCGCTGTTCACCTCTTCATCTTCTTCTGGCTTACTGGAGCGGGTCGACTTCTGGACGGTCAGAGAGACGGACCTGACCTGGTTCAGTCTGCTGACGGGGAGGGAGAGTCAGTTAGAAGGGTAACAGTTCAGACAGTGAGAATAGATGTTATGGTATCATGTAACACTGTCAGTGAATTCATAATAGTAATTGCCAAGAGTGGAAGTAACTAATTACATTTATGCACGTTACTATAATTGAATAGCTTTTTTTTTTATGTACTTGTAAAGTCAGTAACTTTACTTTTGCTCAAGTACGTTTTTACTGAAGTATTGTAGCCTACTTCACTACATTTTAAATCACATCCATTACAGAGTACAAACTTTGTGGCTCTCCATAAGAAACAGAAACTGGACAATAGTAAATTGACAAGTTGTGAATCCATTCACAGTGAATGATCAGTCAGCAGAGAAGATTAGAGTAGTCTGGCTTTAGTTTTCACTTTTACTTTCCAATTAAAATGAACCGCTGTATGTCTTCTCATCCTTCTATAATTGCATTGGAAAGATCACATCTAACTCTTCTCTTTTCTAAAAAGTAACTCAATGACTTTTACTCTGAGTACATTTTAAATGAGCGACTTTTTACTTTTACTTAGGTTGATTTTTACACCAGAACTTTTACTTCTACTGATCCCAAGCTACCACTCAGCTATAGGGGTATAAGTCTTATTAGCTGTGTATATAAATTGTATTCTTCACTTTTAAATTGCAGAGTTGTAGACCACCTTGAGAGGACAGGTTTGCTTGTGGATGAGCAAAATGAAAAGCCAGAGCATGTATTGATCATATATATGCAGTCACTTCCATTATACGTGCAAGAATTAAGCAGAATAGGTCTACATTTGTTTGTTTTATTGATTTCAAGAAGGCTTTTGACTGGATTAATAGGGAACTTCTTCAATATAGGTTGTTAAATTCTGGAGTCAATGGGAAGTTTTATTATGCCATTAAGTCTCTTTTTCAAGCACCTGTTGCCCATGTGCAGGTGAATGAATACACAACTGGATGGCTTTCCCAACAGTTGATGATCAGATTGTGGGCATATTATTATATACGGATGACATAGTCTTACTTGCTGAACATGAAAAAGATCTGCAGATTATGCTGAACATTGTTGCGGAATGGTGCTGGAAATGGAGACTAGTGGTAAATCAAGACAAAACACAAATACATGTACATATTAGACATCTAGCTCAGTCAGCGGGTAGAGCACTGGGATCTGTACTGAACAAAATTAAACAATGTGGTCATCTGGGATTCCATACTTATACACAACTCTATAATTCATGTGTGTGTCCTGTGTCTGACTATGCTTCTGGTGTTTGGGGTTTCCGTGAACACACAAGTTGCAACACTGTGCAGCACAGAGCTATTCCATAAATTTACTTCAGTTTTGGCCATTAGTGGAGATATGGGATGGGAATCTCCAAACATCAGACATATAGGTCAAATGCTTCGGTTTTGGAATAGACTTGTGAAGATGTCTGATCAGAGACTCACTAAAAAGATCTTTAATTGGGACATTTCGCATGGTCATCCCTGGGCCAATGAGTTGAAATCCTTATTTTATTTGAACAATTTGTCATTAATTTTCCAGAACAGGTTACTTTGTGATATTCAGGAGATTAGGAGTAAAATGTTTCTCATGTATAAAGAAAAATGGTCTGTTGATATGGTATAAGCAAAAACTACGAATTTATTGTCTCATAAAGAGTAGCTACAGTGTAGAACCTGAAGTATAATTTAAACAAAAGACAAAGATCCCTATGTGCACAGTTACGTTCAGAAACATTACCACTAGCCCTAGAGACCGGTAGGTTTAATGCCACTCCAGAGGACAGACTTTGTTTGTTGTGTGAGTTAGGTGAAATTGAGAATGAGGTTCATTTCTTGCTTTACTGTCCTGTTTACAAGGACGTAAGGGATGTACTTTTTAGTAAAATGTCCTCTATTTGTGTTGATTTCTTTGGGCTGGATGATTATGAAAAACTTGAGTTGTGCTTCATCTTCAGTTGTGGGAATCTTTTCTGTAGCAGATTTTATTTGCCAAGTTTGGGAGAGAAGGCAGAATATTTTGTTTAACCCGAGCTGTATAATAATCTGTAATTTTGTAATGAAATGAAATGTATGACCACTGCAACTGTAACTCTGGTGTCTTGTAAACCCATGAGGGTTGAGCACTTTGTGTGCATGACACGAAAATAAAAGAAAATCATCATCACTTAAGTAAAATATCAGAAAAGCAGGCTACAGTACTTCTACTTGAGTAGGATATTCTGTACTCCACCACTGATTGCTAGAACATAATATTTATTATGATCAGTATGGTGTCATGTAGCACTATCAATGGATTTATAATGGTAATTACTGTACAGTGGGATTACAATGGTTTGGTGGTGGTGGCCATCATGAGCTGTTGGAAAAGATTAGTCCGCATGTGGCAACAGCGTGTCAGAAACCCAGTTTTAAACACTAAACAGTTTATTTAAACACCATTTATGTTACTCCGTACTAACCTGAGTAACACAGACATGAGCTGAACCAATTAAACTATACAAATTGCTGCTGGTGGCAGCCATTCATTCAAGTCCTAACACTGTCATTGAACCTCATCCACCATGATAAAATCAACGTGGGCGACCTTTCAGCTGTAGCGACAGTTACACAGATTCATACATACCTCAGACTCGTAGTGCCGTGAATTAATATCCCTCGATTCAAGGCAAAGCGTGACAAACTACCGAAAACACGTCTTGAATTCATCTCGGACAACGGTCATTTTAGGTAAGAAGCTGCTCGACTTCAGGGTCATGTACACCGCTTGTGCAACATTGAATTCCTTCCGGGTTTTGTGTTGCGTAAAGTGATTTCCGAACCATCGATTTACTTATATTTTTACTTGTGCACTTTACTTATTTGGTAATATATATATGTGAGGTGCTAAGTGTAATATATAACATAAATAGAAGCGTTAACACTCACAATCAGAATTTCAACTGTTTTATAATGTTAAGTCACACTCATTGACCAATCACAAAACAATGTGAGACATCGGTCCAATCATTTTTCACCAAGCTACATTACTTCCTGGTTGGATCCCCATGCTTGTTGGTGTGTGCCTCGACAGCGTCCTGTGTGTCTTCTGTAGCTCAAGAAAGTTACCATAGGTAAGAAGTAGTTATATGATAAAATAAACATTTTAGTCGTATGAATACATTTAGGTGTTAAGAACTTTTTAATGTAGGAACCTTAGAATCTGCTTTAGCTACTTTTAGCTAGCATAGCTAGCTAAAATCAGTTGTTGGCTATCAAAACTGTTCAACGTTTGCCTGAGAAATTCACTCAATTTGTATGGGATTATAAATCACACTGAGGTGAATTTGTTATTTTACTCCTTATAGCTCCATTTACACATGGGAGGAAACCTTGCAGATAAAAATGTATTAAGGTTTTACTACCAGATGGGGAACCAAGACATTCAAACACATGTAATTACACCCAATCTTGCCCCATAATGCCATGTGTGCATTGAGTGACTGTTATTTACACCTGTGCTTAAATATGGCCTGAATGCATAGATTCAAACACAGATTTAAGCTTTAGGATTTTGGTAACAAGTGTAAATGGACCACTTGTTATGGTTCTTAGTCATTTTTATAGATTCATTTCAGCAGGGTTCTACTAGAGATCAACTAGCCTATTGTATTATTTATTTTTTACTGCTGCCATGTAATATGGTGCCACTAAGAGAAGATGAAACTTTATTGATCCCTGTGAGAAAAAATAGGTTGTTGCAGCAGCAAAAGTAGTAGGATTCTCCTGGGGAGAAAAGAAGCACACAAAAAAGAATATAAAACATGCAAATATAAAATGTTGAAATAAAAAAATATAATAAAAGCAGTAGGCCGAATATAGAAACAATTGTGTGGTTACGAAAATGTGTTTACGACAATTGTTGGGTAGACTGTAAGAGTGGGAAGTATAGGAAACAGTATGGATTGCTTATATGTAAGGATTTACTTAGTTGTTACAGGTGTTACTAACAGTCTCAACTCTGCCAACCTGGAACTGAACACTCAAAACTATTGAGATGATTTTTGAAGGAACCCGCCTGCTTATTTTCCCATTGATACCAATGGTTCAACTGTGAATGTAGCTGAGACGTTCTGTGATCCCTCAAATAGGATGAAGGCATCAGCTATTCCTATGTCAAATGAGGAAATTTTGTACAGATTTGTTAGCCTATTTACTGGAATACATTAAGATGACAATATAGCCAATTTCAAGGAAATATAATTTGACTCCAGTTTAGAATTGATTTTCAACTGTTAGGAAAGTCGAGGTTGGCTGCTATTTTTCAGGGTTAGTGTCATCACAACAAATTAATCACGCAAAAGACCACCGCCAAGGCTGATGGTCTGTCTGTCTGTTTCTGACTCTATGGATCTGTCTGTTAGTAACATACACATTTGGTTTTTGTTTGTAGGAGTAAGGTATCTCATGGCTAAGAACAAATCTTTGGCACCAGAATCAAAAGGGAGCGGTCCTAAAAGGAAGAAGCAGAGTTCAGATGAGATGGAGGTTTGTGTGAAGGAAATGACGGAAAGCAAAGTGAAAAAGAAAAGGAAAAACACTGAAATAGAGGTGAGTGGCACAGTAAAGATGTTATTCATCACCTATATCTCTTTGAGATGAGACCAATTGAACGTGCTGTCAAAATAATGAATATCTTTATTTCATCCAGGAGGCTCCATTACAGGTTCCTGACATATCAATCAAAACAGATACCAAAAAACAGGAAAAGGACATTAAACACAAAAAGAAACAAACCACAGAGAAAACAAAGAAGAAGAAAAAGCAAATGGAGGTAAGAACGTTGGCTACTTATTTATTATTTCTTTTTTGATTCAAACAATGTTGTTATGATGCTGGAATCTGTGAGTCCTGAGCTGAACACTCAATATTGACTTCCACATAGAAAATTCTTCAATACTCCTGGTAATAACTTTTTTAATAACAAATTTGGACCTATAACACAATTGATTCCAATAAATGAAGCACACATAAATGTATCACCATTATTTCTCCCAACAGTGGTGAGTTGTAGCTTTGAGGCATTTTCCTACTTCATCCAGTTATCGCATTCTGCATTGCTACTTTTTTAGGCAGTGTGAATACTGTCTTTCAAGTTCATGGCACAGACCTCGGCTGTCTAGAGAAGCTGTGTGATCTCAGATTTGTGATTTGTATTTGAGGGGTATATGACAGTTTGCGGGAGGATGTGAGAGCTTTGAAGGAAGTGCGTGGACTGGAACTCCCCTTTGCACGTTGGACGGCCGCATGTCTTTGCAGCCGGCAGACCGGTCGAGTTCCCTGAGGTTGACCTGTGCAGCTTGGCCCAGCTCTTTTGCTTAAGAAACAGCCTCAGTTTGTCCTGGAACGTATCCCCAAGGAAGCTGTAGATGAGCGGGTTCAGGCAGCTGTTGGAGAAGGCCGCCAGGTTGACGACGTGCCCCGTCAGAGGGTAGTCGCGCCACAGCGTGCCGCCGTCCGCCTCGCCCCGCAGGAGGTGAACGCTAACAAACACGTTCTGCGGGAGCCAGCAGAGGAAGAAGACCAACACGGCCGCTGAGATCATCCGCAAAGCCTTCTGCCTACGAGGCCGCTGCTGCAGGCCGTCCCGCCGCCTGTGGCCGCGCAGCAGCACCCGCGCTATCCTCCAGTAGCATAAACCCAGGATGCAGAAAGGCACCAAGAAACCCAGCGTCACCTCCAGCCACTGGATCTGGGACACGTAGGCGAAACAGAAGTGCAGTTCTCCGGCGTGCTGCGCTTGGGCCACGGCGAACGATAGCACAGTGAGCAGGGAGGAGCACACCCAGATGAGGCAGCAGCTGAGGCGGGCGTGGGAGATGCTGCGACCCATGGAGCCGGTCAGCGCCACGAACCGGTCGAAGCTCATCCAGGTCAGGAAGAAGACGCTGCTGTACATGTTGACCTGCTGGAAAAGGGCCATGAAGGTGCAGAGGGCGGCCCTCTTGTAGTACTCCCCCTTCAGGTTGAACACCTCGATCAGGGAATCGGCCACGAGGACGAGGTCGGCCACTGCCAGGTTCACAAAGTACAGGTCCGGGGCGGTCAGCCTGCCCCTGTGGCCCAGGTTGACCACCAAGATGAGAATGTTCCCGATGAAGCCCACGGGGAACAGGAATATGGTGTAGAGGCACGAGAGGAAGAGGCTGATGGTGTAATGTTGGTGACGCTCTGAAGCCTCCCGCAGCGGACTAGAGACGACCGCCAGGGAGCCGTTCAGCTGCACAGTGAAGTTACTCTCAGTGGAGACAGCATAGTCCAAGTACATCGTCACTTCCATGTTACTCTGTTGTGTTGATCGGTTCGTGTCGGCTGCCCTAAGGTGCCATAGTTCTGTTAGTTTCATAAGGGGTTTTTAGCCGCTGTGGAGTCTGCGGTGCCATCTGTGTTTCCCCACTTTGAAATGCGGTCTTCTTGGTTAGGTGGAGATGATGATGCCCGCTCTGTTCTAGACAGAGAGGAGAGCAGCAGTGAGTCAGTGGCTTGTTTTCTTCTTCTTCTCCTTCTCATATTCACATTTATTGTTAAAGAATAGAATAGCGGTAGGCATAAATTCTATGTGCATTATCAGTGAATATCAACTAATTTGACAACACCGAATAGACATCAATTAATAATCATTCTGTAGTTACATGGACATAATGTTGGGCACATTTTCCTGTGTGAGTGACATACCCACCTTTACCATCATATCAAATGGCATGTCAGCCAAACATAATCAGTTACGAAACAATCTAGTTTTCATTATCTCATAACTGTGGCTATTTCTACTACAAATTGTTTGCTGCATTTTCACAGTCTGGTTTGCAATGGTTTTGAAACAAGAAATCAAGAAATTGGATCAAGAAAGAATGTCATGCATTGAAGATGCATCCTGTGGTTTCAGAGTGCTGTGACCTTGTTGTTGAGTCTGGTAGTTTATTATGTATTTTCATGTCTGAAAATGACAATAAAAATTGTTCCCCAGCAGTTTTCAGCTGCAGGGAAAATGCAGCAATAGCTGATCAAATTAATGATCAAATTGACAGATACAGTGACTTTAAAACTATAAAACTGTCATTTAACAATAATTTCTGACAGACAGTAAGAATGAGTATAAAATAGCATAAACTTACACAAGTCTCCTTGCTCCAGTTTGGGTCGTTTTAATCCCTGATGTCCTTTGCCGGTGAGGTGGTGATCGTAAATCCAGAGAAGACAACTGAGGTTGGACAAACGCTCGTCCCTCATCTTTTCTCTCAGGTAGCGAGGAGCCTCCCACCACTCAGAGCAGGAAACACAAACACATGCACCACACACACACACACACACACACTTTCTCCCTGTTTTTTTCCCCTGAAATATCTCACCCTGATTGCATTATAGAATTTATATTAATATTCTGTGTTGTGGCCAAACATTACAACATCAATTTATTTTTCTTACAGCTACAGTACACAGTATGTGCGTGTGTGCACTACTGTAAGTAGTTACATTGAACACCACCCATGTCTTTTTATATGGACTAATTTCTCTTTTACTTTCCCCTTTGCATAATTAATTTAGCATTCACATTGTAGGGTGAATTGGGGCTAACTTCTCAACACTTTCTCACTGGTGTGTGAACTGTGACTGTTAATGTAGAATGTTCAAATACATAAATATGGGAGTCAGGGGACATTTTGGCAATGATGGACCAACACCATATTTACACAAAACAAGATGAAGGACAGAGGCGAGTGTTGCCTCACACTGTCGTTTCTGTCCTCAGTGACAGTAAAACCCAGTAAGACGGTTTACTGTCTTTACCAGTGGCAACTTTTCCTTTTGTTTGGTTGCCCAATCAACAAAATCAGTCCTCAGTCTGAGTCAGGAGATGATTTACCATTCTAATGCTATTATATATATTATAAATATGCATAGTATTATGTATTTAATGATTTAGGTTATTTCTTTGATGGATTAACAGGAATGAGATAAATGACTTCAGCCAGTGCTGCCTTGAATCAGTGTGAATCAGGTGTGACGTGTCACATGGCGCCAATATCTTATATGACCCAGCTCCTGTCTTGTTTTGACTGCTGGTCCCTGGTTTGGTGCCACTCTAGTTGTGCTGGCATAGACACAATATGACACAATATGCGATCCATGCAGGTCAGTTATTCCTAGAACAGGTGTCAATACATTTCCTGAAAGAGGAGTTGGCAGTCGTGGAGTTGCTCACCTTATCCAACCCCTTTTTTGGCTATTAAATAGGTTGAGAAATTCATTAAACTAAGAATATTGACACTATTAGCCTTCCTACATCTGGATTGAACCTACAATCTTACTGTTATTTTCCGCTACTAAATGTTTCCTATGTGACATTCTGGGAATTGCACAGCTTTTTTCCGGACATTTTGTCTAAATGGGCTTTTGTGCAAATCATGTTTGTGCAAACTGTGTCTGTTTCCGGGAAAAGAGGTGTGTCTAAGAGCAGGTTGGAGAGCTGTATATATATGTATATCCCACCTACTGCCTAAAGTAGTTCTTTTCATTATTGTTTGACATTCATAGCTGTTGATTTATACACTAAACTTTGGACAACAACATTTTGATGAATTATCATATACCAAAAACTATGCCAACATATAGTACAGTAATGATTTACAGCAAAAAACATTTATTAACTCTTCTCTGAACTGACAAATTCCTGAAATATTATTTTTACAATCTGTAAAAAAAAGTGTACAATTGGTGTACAAAAAATGAGGTTCAAAAGATATAAACAGCAAAAGTCTCTGGTGACACTAGAGGAGACACTTTGTCAATATAAAAGACATTTATACTGTATAGTCTTTTTAGATGAGATGAACCAGCATAAGCACTTCTGAAGTTGGCCTAGGAATGTGTCTAATAAATCGGACCACAAAATCTCCTGTTTGATACATCAAAAGTTCTAATAAGTTTTATACTGATGAATATATTGACAAGGCCTTTGCTTGGGATTTTCCATCACGTCCGTGATTGCTACTGGCCTCTATGGCTCGAAGTCCTGCAGGGTTTCTGCGATCTCGATGCGGGGTGCGATGATGTGTCTGTGGGTCTGCGTGCGTCCGGGGCTTCGGCAGCAGTCCCTCAGCTGCCTGACCACTCCCCGGAGACTCTCTCGACACGGCCTGTGGATCAGCAGCACCAGCAGCAGACTCGCACAGCTGCCGGAGAACAGGACAAACTCGGCCACGCTCAGGAACGCTCGCTCATGATGGCTCAGCCCCCCCTTCCCATTCTCCCCCTCCCCCTTCTCCCCCTCCTCCAGCTGCACCGCTCTCAGCAGCGCCACGCTGTAGAAGAGCTGGCACACGAACATGACCACTGTGACCGTCAGGAACACCGGACCCTCCTCGGACCCGGAGAGGAAACGCCCGTTAGATTTCCACTGGCGGACGCAGCCGCCTATCAGAAGTCCAAGCTGGAGAATGTAGGGAATCAGAAAAGCCAGACAGAACTTGGCTGCTGCATATGAAACACCAGCCTGGACTCGGTCCATATAGCAGTTGTCCCAGTTTCCCAGATCCTTGCTGGGTCCGCGAAGCCCGGCCAGCAGCAGAGAGGACAGGACAGAGACCAGCACCACTAGAGCCGCACAAACCCCGGGCCGCCTCAGCAGGGCGTGCGACGGAGGGTCAAAGGTGAGAACGTAGGCCATGAGCACCAGGAGCAACAGGCCGCAGAGCGAGGCAGTGTTGATGGTGAAGGAGAGAGCGGCGCAGCCCAAACCTGTGGCCGTCAGGTACTCAGGTCTGCAGGCCATTGTGGAGGAGAGGAGCAGGAGCAGCAGCTGGAAGCCGCAGAAGGCCCAGAGCAGGCAGTCGAGCCAGGCCAGACGCCTCTGGGCTCGGTAGGTCAGGATGAAGCTGTAGAGCAGGAAGCAGGCCGAGGCGTAGCCCAGCACCGCAAAGACACTGTAGACGTAGTTGGCTCTGGAGGTTAGGTCGTTGGCTGCCATTTCATCAAAAAGGAAGGTATGGGAGGCTCCTGAGGTGGAGTTGCTCATCACAGTGGAGGACAGATTCACGCTTTGATTCGACTGGAGATGAAAAGAGAAAACACCCTTAGAGCCACTGATTCCCTCCACAGCATCACCATCAACAGTTTATCAAGCTTTTCTTTACTCCCATCAGGATTTGACCAGAAATCAAGCCAAATATCAAATAAATCAAATATCTCAAGCGCCTACAAAGACTATTTTTTTTTTTTATGTTGCTATTTGGTTTTTAGTGAGCAGGTTATGACACACAGAAATGCGTTGTGTATTGCAACCTTGCTTGAATAGTGAAACTCATTCGTCAGGTATCTTTTATCATACATTGGCTGGAAGTGTGGTTTTACACAATGTTTACTTATTATTGGTCAATCTGTGGTTCATGAAATAAGGTTTACCATGAAGACGCATGTTCTTACAACACATTTTACATTTCCTCCCCAAGCTAACTCACAATGAAACCCAAAAATTGAATCTTCACTTCTAGCCGTAATTACAAATCTCTACAAGTTTATCCAGTGTAAATATTTACTATGACCACATCTCCCTGCTGCCCTGCCTTTGTGTGCTCGCTTTTGAGGAACTGCCTGCTCAGACAAACATGTGTTTCCACTTACCATTTTTGCTTTCGTCACCCTTCTTCTGTTTGTTTCTACGAAGCCGACACTGTTTTTGACTCGAAGCCGTACGCTCTGAAAATGATGCTTGTTGCATGGACACTGTTGCAACTGCTCACTGTGAATAGCTTTTTTTCATCTTCATGGGCAATACCCAGCCAGCATACTTTCAGAATGACTTCGTGACCATGTGATCAAAATCTTTTCCTGCCCCCAAACCCCCCCCCCCCCCCCCGCCCCTCTTTTTTTTTCATCACCAAGCAGGCTGAGGACCGTTAAACATCAGAGAACATATGTCCCCTTGTTTAAGTTCCACTCGGAGTCAAATGCAAGTTGTACTGTGTTTACTGGCTCCAACATTTAACTGGCTTCTTATTTGTTCACTATTTCTCTTGAATTTTAGTAAATCTTTTGCCTTGCATACATGCTTCTGCAGGCAAAAGTAGAAATATACAAACTTAGCCTGTTACAAATGAAAGAATTATGTATTATCTCTATTTTGGTAGTTTTGTTTTCATACCTTAAGTCATAGTTGTAAAAAAAAGAAAAATCTCCATTGAGTTTATTTCTAATTTTACACTTCAGTTGTGCCGCTGCAAACATACAGAAATGTCAGCTGCTATAAAGAGTCAGCCGAAGCCTCCACCGCACTCTTACCTTCGCTCAACAGCCTTCAGTGTAAATGTTTTACTCTCTGAAATCCATTTTTTTTTCATAAAAAGTCACACAAAGACCATCTGTTCACAATGGCTCCTCTGCATACTTAAGCAAAAATTGGTAGGTGAGAGACACGGTGAGTTGAACATGTTCTGACAAAACAGATTTTTTTGGGGGGGGGGGGGGGGGGTTGAAAGGTGCAAGAGGGCCAGTGTACTGTAGATTGAGCTCTGCATTTAAAGCTGAAGGGATGTTGCCAACCACAATGAACTTTAAATACGCAGAGAAAATGCGTGTGATGCTGACCTCACAAGATTGTAGACGCAGGAAACGTCCCTCTGAACTGCAGAGCAACAGGAAGTGATCCAAACCCAACAAGCAGCAGCATCTAGCAGCCTATTATTTTCATGCTCTTATCTTTACAAGAAGCTGCCACACTAGTTCTGCAGTCAGTGGAAATCAAATCTAACATTAATAGGAAAATTAGCCCTGCATTGAGTAGAACAGTAAAATTGATATTGACATATGAAATGGGATTTTGCTGGCAGTGTATACAAATATGAGCATTCTGAAGGATGTTTGATAAAGGTTTTTCGTAAACACTGAAATGATAAAGGTCTATAGAGGAAAGTCTGTTAGTGTAGATAACTCCAAATCTGCCTTTGTTGTGCTTTGACAGATTTCAGAGCCACCCAGTCGCCCTGCGGTGACACGGGAGCAGGAGGAAGAGGAGGAGATGATGGAAGGAGAAGAGGACTTGAGCCCGGAGGAGCGACGAGTCCTGGAGAGAAAGATGAAGAAGATCCTGAAAAAAGAAGAGAAGAAGAAGCTTAAAGCTGAGCCGCAACCCTCAGAGAAACCTGAAGCGTCCGCGCCCATTGCACCTCAGCAGGCCTTAGATTACCTCACCTGGTAAGAGCAGCTCTTGTTTAACACGGACCAGGTGAATCAACATGGTGCCTCCTGCTGCGAACTCATCACTTCTTACATCAGTGCAAAGCATCCACATGTCAATATCCACGCATTTAGCAGATACAATCCAGAGCAATTTACAAGGATCAAAGCCATGGCACCCTGGTATTGATTTAGAGGACCAAAAAGGATCAATCCAGGAGGCAGCCATCTTTATGCACCTGGCCCCTTTCTGATGGAACTTAAGATGACTGATTCCTTAGTAATATTTCACAGCACAAATATATTCAGTATGTGTTTTTCTGAAGTGGTTAACACCTTGAATATGGTAGCTAATGCCTGCAAGCTGCCCTGGTTTTGTCTTCGCAGTTGGGCTGAAAACCGCAAAGAGTGGAAGTTCCAGAAGACCAGGCAGACGTGGCTACTGCAGCACATGTTTGACTCTGAGAAGGTATAACGGTCATTTGAAACCTATTGCCATGTGCATAAAGCTCGTCAGAAAGTGATTGAGACCTAAACTGAGCTAAAGATTCTCAGCTGGGAGTTTGAGCCGAGTTCATTCAAACTGACGTCAGTGTCAAGTAAAGAACGGGGGATTTTTCTCCTCTGAGGTAATGGGTGGTGTTGACTTGAAGACAAACTTCCTGTTTGGTTTATCAGTTACATCTACTTCCCATCCTTCATTCCAAAAACGATTTTCATGTCACCTTTCAAACAGTTTTTGTGAAATGTTGATGTTTTGTCAATAAAGCATGGTTTAACTGCTACAGCCAATTCTGTTGAAAGAGAAAGTGCTCGAGCCACGAAAAGTTCCCCTTAGGTGCACTGATAATCCTGCTCTGAAAAGAGAAATGAAATTAGGAGTGAGATGCTCACTCTTGTGCGGGCGTCTTAGAAGTGTGTACTCTTGAAACAATTACAACACATTACAACAATGATACTGGCTCTACAGACCTGTGACAGAAAAACACTCTCTGTGCCCATCATTAATTTTGATAAAAAACAAAACCAGCAACAATAAATCCAGTATGTAAACTGTCTTGTACATGCATCAAATTAAGAAATTGGAACAGAAAACTTGGAAAAAAAAGAATTACATGTAGTATACACAATGTCTATACACAGTTTCAACCAATAACCCTCCATATGTATCAACATATTGTCATTGACGGTATATTTTGAGGAATGTGAAAGGGCCATTACAGTATTTAGTGTAGAAACAGTATATCAAGATTTCCATGATTTCTTTAGAAGTAAATATAACAATCTCCGTTGGCAGAAGAGGACATGGAAAGGTAAATTCTGTTGATAATAATAAACTATTTTTATATAATAGCACTTTTCTAAACAACAAAGTGCTTTCCAAAACAAAAAAGATAAGGTAAGGTATATAAGGTAATTATTCTCTCTTTCTTCTGTGTTATCAGTTACTATTGCATACTCGACTTCCTTTTTTTTGTTTCACGTGATACTTATTCGATGAAATCAACTCACAGTACGGGAATGAAATTCACTTAGCTTCCAAATTCCTCTCCCTGTTTTGGAGGATACTCGTCCTCTTTCTCGTCCGCACAGCTAAGACATACAGTCATGAAATATGTATTTATATGTCTGTTGTCTCCTCAGATTTCTGATGAGAGCTTCTCCGTGCTCCTCCAGTACTTGGAGGGGCTGCGCGGCGGGGCGAGGGACACCACAGTGCAGAAGGCCACAGTCCTGGTCCAACAGCCGGGACAGGGGCCGGACGACAGAGACGGCCAGCAGAGGGCGCACAGAGCCAAACAAGTCATCCAGCTGCTTACCTGACACTCCACCATCCTGGGAAGTTGTCAAGTATACCAGAAAAGAACTGCAGCCTCTTTGTTGATCAGTGATTTTTGGGATCTGATCATAAATCCCATGTTGTTTTGCATGGATGGGTCCACTGGGGGAAGATTAGATTTTATGAGACCACCTGAAAATGCCTGTTATGCATCTCCCATAGCTGTGTTTATTTAAATCTGTGTCTACATTACTTTCCTTTTCTGTCTTTACATTGCTCATATCCGCATTGTTGCTGAATTGTCTATATAGACTTCCAGCCACAATGCAAGCAAGCATAACCACTTCCATATTCAGTTAAGCAGATCCAATTGCAATGTGAGAAGAGTTTTGTACATCCAGACCTGTCGCTTAATGTATGACAACATAAGTCGCATTGAAATGACTGTTGCCCCAGTGAGCAAAGACATGAAATCAGTTTGTCTTTTTAATTTTTTTCATATTGAATGTGTCCTGGATAGTTTTGTGCATCTGAGGAATCATAACAGTATTATAAATATGCATTGTTCTGAACTCTTAAGTGAAGTCTCTCTGAAGTCACCATTTTATAAGATTTTGTTTATTTATAGTACAGTAATAATAGGACAAAATAAGCTTAAATAGATTATTCTAATTACATTTTTTTTTTTTTACAATTTTGTGCTAAATTTGTGTTGAGTCATACTGCAAATTACACCTGTGGTATAGAGAACTGATTTGACTTTGGTACTTTTTTCTTACCTGACACTCAGTATCCACAAGATGGTATCCACTTTTGACAGTTTGGACAGACATGAAGAGTCAGAGCAAAGTCACGGTGTACATCACCAAAGATGATATACAGTATAAGGCTGAGAGTCCCGTGGAAATTAAAGCCTCGGGAATGTTTGTAGTTCTGTTTATGGTTAGGAAGTACATGACTGTGCATGTCAAGGCCCACGATCTGTAAACTCATTGATGAATATGATTTTCCCCATCCACTGCATAATAACGATCAGCACGTTTTGCCCTGACAACTGACTTTTCATAAAAACTGACCCTAGTCCATTTCCTCTCTGTCCGCCACTTAGTCGTTAATATTTATGACCAAACCAGCAGACCGGGGTTTTCTGTAGAGATTCCTATCAACGGCAGCAGGCCAAGGAGACTCATTACAATATCATGCAGACCTAGCTTGCATCCACAACTAGCAACTTAAAAGTCAGACATCTTTTCTCTTGTCTTTTGTCATCTTTGGCGTTGCTCTGTGTGATAAACAGGGATTACTGAAAAGTTAGGTTTTGCAAATTAAGAATGAGCGTTCTTCATATTCTGCTACTTAAACTGAATAACCCTAACCCTAACCCCATTTTTAATTTCTCTACCCACTTCATCCAGTTCAGGGTCACAGGGCTGGAGCGTATCCCAGCATACACTGGGGCGGAAGGCAGGGAGAGAAACCCTGGACAGGTCGCCAGTTGGTTCATCTGTTCATTCTACACTATACCAAGATAGGTCACTGACAATAATCCTCAATAATCAGAGTTCTACAGGGGAAGCGAATCAATATCTGTATTAGACTGCTAAGGGGAAGTCTTTGATATAAAGCCTCTGATGTCAATCCAGGACTCTGAAAGACTAGATAAGTAAAAAACATTATGCTGCCACTCTACGCTCTGATAGTGAATACAGGTAGTCTCTCTTTAATAACAAAAAAAAGAAAAAGCATTCTTCTCTGGCCAAACAAAAGATCCTCACACTATTACAGTGATCCATTGTCTTAAAACCACAATATTTATTTATTCCCCAACATGGCGCCATATTTACAGTCTGATTGCGTAACAGTTTTTCTGTACAAGTTCTGTAGAAGGTTCTGGCTGGGTGTCTCAGTTCCTATGTAGGAAATGTTTTGCAAATGGACAAAGTCTGGAAAGGAATGAAGAAATTTGAGATCCACAAATGACTTCAGTTTTTGACTCGCTGTCATTTCTCAGGGAGATATTTGTTGTTCAGAATAATTTCAGCTGTAGTTCTACAGCCTTGTTGACACTCATCTTGTCCAGCCACTGTCCATGTACCGCACACTGAACACCAACCAAAATCTTCAAATCCAGTCCTGCTGTTTATATCTGGAAATAGTGTGGGATTTTGAGATGGATGTGACTGGTGGTTGTAGATTTTCACTGTAGATCTGCGATGAGGCCGTTGTCTCCCCTCAGGTGTTGATCCTTCACTGTCACACTGACTGGACCCTGCGCTTCATCTGTGACAGACAGAGAATGATATTACACAGCTGATTATAATGTGACAACATGTAACTGAGGGTTGGCTTGGTTGTGTAAAGCCGTGTAGCCTAGCTGGCTTTACTCACTTGGGCTTGATTCAAAAGAAATGTTGTGCTGAGTCAGGAGAGCGCGAAGTCTCTCAATTTCTTCACTCTGTTTGCGGAAGTCCTGTACGCAAACATATTGGTAAGTGAATAAAAAGAAATCACTCAAAAGGTAAAACAATATTGTAATAATATTGTACACAATTTCTTTTGTAGACCATCATTTGGACATGTAATTATAGCTTGGTTCTAAATATACACACCTCACTGCACTTCTGTAAAGAGTCGTGTGTTTTTGAATGGGCTGCAACATCTGGCTTCACCTTCACTTTTTGGCTCTTCAGGAAACCAGCATCCTCAAAAATATCCCTCAAGAGATTATTGTATCCCTGCAGCAAACATACAGTGCGTTAGTGGACAAGTTGCTGTGGATAAGCGCTAAATACCTAAAATGCAAATGAAAATGGTTAACAATTTGTTAATCCTAAAAGAAGTTTAATTCTGAGACAGTTTTGGTTATAACTTCGCTTCGAAATGTAAATAAACACACACAGTTTGCAACACAAATGGAATATATGATTAACATGTAGCAGCTCTTGCCTGGATCAGTTAAGGCGTTTGTATTTGAATCAGTTTGGGTTTGAGTTTCCATCCTCTTACAACTAGGGCTGGGCGATAATTCAATATTAGCATTTAGCGTCTTTCAGTGGAATCATATC
The DNA here is from genome assembly GCF_048128805.1 of Centroberyx gerrardi. Lineage (NCBI taxonomy): Eukaryota > Metazoa > Chordata > Actinopteri > Beryciformes > Berycidae > Centroberyx > Centroberyx gerrardi. The sequence goes on from NC_136016.1 coordinate 18,062,801, forward strand.
GTGATGATATAAAGGGTGGAATCAAATTTCCTTTTGTAGGACAATACTGTATCTATCTATCTATCTATCTATCTATCTATCCATCTATCTATCTATCTATATGGTGATTTTGGGATATTGTGACGCACAATTCTGCTGTCTAAATGGATAAGTAATTTTTTTTTTCGTAACTGACAAAATGAGGTATGAAACATTTTAAGGAATATTTGAAAATTTCAGTTTTGTTTGACATCACACCTAACATTATCAATCGGTTCAATGGCATGAACATTAATTTGATTATTTAACGTGATTTTGCATACGTGAGCTATATTGTGATATATATCGATATTGAAAAAAATCATTATGATTATCTTGATACTGATTTCAACCACATCGCCCAGCCCTACTCACACCTGGAATACACTCCTGTCAGTAGCTCACCTGCTCAGTAATAAGACCTTCATAGTGAGCCTGCTCAGCTTCATCCCATTCCCTCTGCAGTTTCTCACTCAGAGTCGGATACACTAGGATAGAGTAGACAAATGATCAGACAGCAATATTACCAGAGCTGATTTGTCGTATGAAATGATCTTCTGTCTTACCTAAAAGAGAATGCGGATGGCAGACAAGTGGAGACTCAAAGGATAGAGAGTAAACACAGGTGCTGGGCTCCGACACCTGAGCAAGCTTGCTGCTGCGACCGCAGGTGAGAATAACCTGCAGAAACGTGACAAAACAAATTACTCAGCAAATTTGCCAGTGTTAATTAGTGTTGATTTTTCAGTGACAATGATTTTCAGTTGACAAGTGTTGATTAGAGAGTTGTTTGTCCACTCAGAGAGCGGATATGGCTCTGAGGAGGCTGTTCATAACTATCTAAAAGTGTTAAATTTACTCTGATGGGTACAGACTTACAGTATATTAACTGATTTTTACACTCTGAGTTAAATGAACATCCATTGCCATGTAGGGATTCATTTATTACCCCCCAAAGGTCTAAAACGGTCTTTATGGGTCTTTTATTTGAGAAATACAGACATTGACCCAAGCCAGTGGGACCTCCTAAATACTATTAAAGGAAAGAATACCCAAATGTATTTCAATTTTTCAAAATGTCACCAACCTTGGTTTGCCTATTTCTACTCCCACATGCATCCCCTTCTCTCATCCACATGCCGGTGAAAGTGTTGTTTGCTATTTCCCACTCTTGCCAGATCCTGTTGGGGAACATAGTTAGCTTGTCTTTCAGTATGATTATTGCTTACTGGCAATCATTCACTTATTCACATTTCCAAATATCTTGTAAATGTGACTGTAGATTAGGTTTCTGCTTCTGAGTAGAAGCCACTCACCCCAGGATCCCACTGTAGGCGTTCCATCTGAATGACTGCTCATGTTGCGTAATGTTGTGAAATGGACAGAATTCATATTTATACCTGCAAAATCACCAGTCATCATCACCCTTTTATATCAGTTTTTCCACATACTGTAGTTACTCTTATGTAACATGCATCAAATCTACAATCAGCAGCCAAAAGAGCTATGATTAAAGCAAATGTAAACTTAATGGGGAATGAAAACACACAGTCCCTACATGATGCATGATGTAAAATACTTACGTTGACTCTATGAAACTGAAGCACTTTCCAGCCAACCGATGGAGGTGTGCTGGGCCTTGAGGAAGACATAAACATAGTCATGGTCAAAGATATACAATGAGGTTTTCATAACATTTCTCTGACTCCTACAAATAAAAAGTATGACAACATTACTTATAAATCTATCTTCTCTAGAGAGACACAATATGGATGGAGGATGACGTGTAAGTTATATGTCAGGCCACTTTACCAGACACTGGAGATGGAGTGACTTTAGGCTGCAGTCTGCTTCCTTGAGCCACAAAAGGATTGTTCAGCCTGAACAGATGGGTAAACAAAACAGAAATAAGATAAAACAACAAGGTGCAGTGTTGCAGTCACATCATGGCTTTCTGCTTACCCGAATGTGTTCGGCTCCTCCACTATCTTCATTTTACCAGCCAATCCATGGGTTACTGTGTAAAAAGAAGTCGACAGATAGACTCAACATGCCTCATAGCTTCCACTGACACACACATTGTACACCAACACAACCCAGCACAGGGTGGCGCATCATCGGGAAACAAACTGAGAACAAAATACTTACCGAGAAGAGATAAACAGACCATCCACGTCCTTATTACATGACGTACTGCTTTAGACAAACAGTGCATGGCTGAATTATTGGTAAACTAAAATGTGTTATCAGACTCCTCTGACCTAAACAACAATTAGGTCTTCGACATTCTGCTACACTTCCTGCTTCGTTGGTCGTCTCGAGAAGAAAACACGTCAGGTGACAGGTCAGCTGATCAAAATAAGCCCTGCGCATGCGTTGTTCTCTCCTTAGACTGCGTGCTTCCAAAGATACCAAGTGGTAGCATAACATTCAGTGCAAGTTAAGTAGAAACTGATACAATAATAGCGATACATGTTTTTTAAACTTATAAATTAAGTATATTTAGTTACGGACGCCTAGATAAAATACTAAACATATCTTAAGGAAGATTAATTTTCAAACACTCATGCTCGTGTCACTCTTTCGTGCTGGTTAGTGTAGCTAGCTAAGTAGAGGAGGCAGTATTTTAAACAGCTGATGGTTAGCTTTCATGCAAACTGTAATCTGGTTGTCTAGCTAACCGCTGTGTGTGCAACATGGGAAGAAAGAAACAGGGCAAACCTTTCCGCCCTGACAGCAAGGGGAAAGACAAACGGCACAAAATGAAGGGGAAATCTTTAGAAGCTTTTACAGAAGAAATGCATACTGCACTAGAAGGTAAAGCTGCACTGACTGTTGATCCAAAATAATGCTTCTACCTATTATTATGCTTCATATCTATTCATATTTGGATCTAGCTATTATTATGCTTCATATCTATTCATATGTGGCAACAAAACCAGTAAAATATTATTACTCATATCCCAAATAAACGTGTGTATAGGTGTTTATTTTACAGTATGTAGGTTGACACTCACATTATAATGTACGCTCATGTCCACTGTCTTGTCCACTGTGTTTTCCAGCGAGTCTTCACCCAGAGGAGGGAGCAGAGGCTGCTCAGGTGAAGCTGCCTTGTCCTCTTGCCATGTGGGAGTTGGGCCACTGTGATCCAAAGCGTTGCACTGGCAGGAAGTTGGTCCGCAAGGGCTTTGTACGCAACCTGCGCCTTAACCAGAGGTTTAATGGCCTCATACTGAGTCCAATGGGCACAAAGTATGTGACGCCAGCAGACAGGTGTGTTTTGAGTTACCCACTTACATACTGCGCCCATTAAAATGATTACTAGCCTCATTGTTTATTATTATAACAAATTATCAGGATTTATAAGACACACCATAAGCTGCCACAGATAAACAGGGATGTGGAGAAACACATAAGTGGGATACACTCTTCTTTCCCATCCAAACCATATATTTTTAGGTCATTGGTGAACACATCTATTTTTTATTTTTGTTGGCCTGTCATGATGCTAGTTACAATATATCAGGCTACATCCTATTACAGACTGTATTTGTAAGGACTGTTGAGTTTGTAATTCTAACAAGCATAATGAGAGACAGGTGTACTCCGAAAATACCTAGTGGGTTTGTGTGTCTGTTGTGAGAAGCTGAGGGTGTTTGGGTCCATAAAAATTGTATTTTATTTAGATGGTTTTGTTAAACTTGGCATTGTTTTGTGATCAAATTGGAATGAAATAATTTGTCAAAATCTCTGATGTGTGGCCCTTTATATGCAGAGAGATTGTGGCTCAGAGTGGACTGGCAGTCATCGACTGTTCCTGGGCCAAACTGGAGGAGACTCCCTTCAGTAAGATGGTGGGATCTCATCCCAGGTTACTGCCCTACCTTGTAGCTGCAAACCCAGTCAACTACGGCAAGCCTTGCAAGTTATCTTGTGTTGAAGCTTTTGCTGCCACCTTCTGCATTGTAGGTAGGCTTGAGCTGATGTGTGTTTGTTGTGTTACCTTCCTGAGTGCTTTTGGTAACTCATGCCAAAGCAATGAAAACCCATCATATTTGATTTTGCAGGTTTTGAGGACCTGGCAGTGATCCTGTTGAATAAATTCAAGTGGGGGATGGTGTTCTTGGAGCTCAATAAAGTTCTGCTGGAGCGCTATGCAGCGTGCCGGTCAGAGGAAGAGCTCCTGTCTGTGGAGCAGGAGTATCTCACTGCCGCTCCAGAGGAGGAGGAGTTTGGTAAAATGGGGGAGAAAAGTATTGGGTCTAATGTCAGATTATCCATTTTATGTTCCTTTTTTGGATATGACGATATTTAAACATGGTTCATTGTCAGAGGCACATGTATGAGTCTTATGAATTTCTTATTATTCAAAGTTAATATGATTTGTGATGTCTGACCCAGAATTCTGGGCAACTTTCTCAGAAATGTTGCACATGGATATGAACACCCCTTGCATTGTGTGGGCAGGAATTTCCTACATCTGTGGAAAATTGCCCCATACTCTGTGAGGGATTTATTATATTGCTGAGGTTGTGACCTCTACTGTTGAGGCAGTTTTCTTTTACTACATCTAATCATACAGCTAATCATCCATCTTGTTTGCAGATCCATTTGATGTCGACTCAGGAAGAGAATGTATGAATCTCAACAGACCGACTCGATGGTAAGACTTTTGATATTGCTCATGTGGGCATTAAGTCTCTCAGGCCCACTATTTCTGTTTGCAAATAGACCTTTTCCAATAGTATGTTTAGTTACGTCATTTAACTGTCAATTCTGTATTTAGTGCCCCCGAAGATGAGGATGATTCTAGTGAGGAAACCGACGGCTCAGATGACAACGAAGATGAAGCAGAAGATGAGAAAACAGAAAGCAACGATGAGTCAAGAGTACCATCAGGTCGTGATGAGGAGAACGAATCAAAGACATCACACTAAAGAATATTGTGAATCTTTTTAATACAAGGACTGGCAAGACTAATTAAGACTTTTTGTAACATGTATAATTTATACATAAACTGCAACCTATTTAGGCTATCCAGTTTTGATAAAGTATCAAACAAAAGACTAAATGGTGTGTATGTCAGCACAGACAAAATAAATATGAATGTTTGCAGTCTTCCTTCATTCAATTTTGAGGGGCATGTGGGACAATATCAGAGCTTCAGTGATGGATATAGTTGGTTAGATGGATAAAGATGGCTCCTAAACTGACCAGTGAAAACAGAATAGTGCATTTACATTAACATTTAATTGCATCAGTGTGCTGCATGAATTCAGGCTGCTTCGAGAAGAAAGTTTTGCAAAAATGTATGGCTAGGGCAGAAACGAGCTGAAGACAAACCTCATTGCAATGCGTTATTATTCGATCAAAAACACAAACATGAGACTGGCGCAAAAAGACTAGATAAGCCACGTCTACTGCTATATTTGATTATCAACAAGTGTTGCCATCTGACTCCATATCAATAAAATGAAGTTCAGTAGGGTTGTAAATGTGGCGAGGGGGCGGATACAGGGGACTATCCTCTCCTGTCTTGCGGTAACATTGTTGTGGAACGACGTCACAGCCCGAAAATGAAGGCGCAGAGGCAGCCATTACTGGAGGTTCTGTAATTATTTTATTTCAAATAAATACTCGCGGAAAACTTCCATGGCAAGAGCCACAAGTCAGTTGGTAAGTATTGCAACTTTAACGCGAATAACAGTTCGAAGCCGGTGCTAAAGATGTACAGTGTGGCGACTGTTTGACAACAAATTGTTACATTGGGCCTTCATTTGAACAGCGGTGCTAGCCACAGAAGATCGTCTAACGTTATGACTCGCTAACAGCGTTAGCTAGCTAATGTTAGCTAACATAACAGCTAATGTTACGTTAATCAGGTTTCTTGAGTACCTGACCCGATTCAGTATTACAAGTTATTTGAATAGTTTGGTGCTGGTGTAACATTTGCCAAAGCTATGATATTTTATATCATGTCTGACCATTTTCCCTTCACGATTCGTGTTGGTCAGTAACTGTTGGCTAACGTTAGCTGACGTTAAGGCTGTACGTTAGCTAGCCAGGTTCGCGCTTTCTAACGATGCTCCTGTTTGCTAGCAGGCTAGCTGTATTGCGTGCTACCTAACGTTAACTAATTAAGGATAGCGTTGGATAGTTCGATTGCCAACTTCTTGACTTTCAAATTTCGCGACCAACTTTAGCACCGTTAGCGTGGGTATGATTTACTACCGTTAAAATGGCAGATGGTTTGTAAGTTAGTTACCTGGCCAGCTAGCTAGCTAATTGGCTTCGCTGTTAAGTTTTTAACTCGCTGTCAATGATGGCCGGCATTATTTGACAAGGCAGCAGTAGCTAGCGTTAGCTTGCTAGCAAACGTTACTAGTTAGCAAAGAAAGTTTGCACAGGCCTAATGTTAGTCGAGTACTCGCGGTCAGGTAAACGTTAGCTTAAGTTTTAAAACGACCATTACTTAGTTAGTCAGTATTAATTAATATACCAGTAGCCATATGGCCAGTTAGCCAACATACAATCATGTCTGGATAAGGCAGCTAAATGGCCACACCTTGGATTTGAATGAAAAGAGGCCAGGCCAATTGAGCTAGCGTTAACTGAGTTGTAAGCTAAGTAGCGTTAGCAAATTAAGCGACCTTAACACTGAATGACGGCTTAACATTATTTGCATAAAATCGTACAACTAGTTCAATAAGTTACAATAAGTAACGTTAGGGATAGCACCTAATAATGTTATAGTAAGCATGCTAACCTGCGCGCTGTATCCTATCTTTGGGTCTTGATGCACCATTTGATTGATTTCTCACCAATGTTTGTGTGCGCTGCTATGTCCATTTGATCACGGATATAAGTTTGGTGATTTAAGTGGTGTCACTCAACACGACTGTCACATTGGCTACATAGTTTAGATTTTCAGCTTTAGCGCTGGAGGGTGGGACCGTCAGAAGCAGCTTCTTCAATAGGCGCTCCATAACCATGTCTTATCAATTTTAGTCTTCATATTAGGCCCACTTTAAATTGTCCATTGAACTTATTTGATCCCACTATGGTCACAGTAGTGGCTACAATTACTTTAAATGGATTATTCGGTTTTGTAGTTTCTCACAAGATTTATTTTGCACGTGCTCTCTGCTCTCCACCTATTCTTAGGGCAGACATTCAGGGATTTGCTGTGATTTAGTTACTGCTTTGCTGTTTTGTACATCATTGTTTTGTTATATTTAACAGTCTGCAGCACCCTCAAAGTACATATTTATTATTAGCATTTTTATGGTTGATTGGCACAGTCGCCTGAACTCACCTATATCCCATCAGTGGTCATAAAGGGAACGATCTTTGAGTGTAGTTTTAGACAGTTTTGGGCAGGGATGCACAATATTCCAGATTCTTCTGCTGACTATTACGAATGCACGATTTGAGCTACATAGACACAAGAATATTTTTTACAAGAATTCCAACTGCATCTTCTGTTAAGTGACATTATCTAAATACACCCTCTCCCCTCTTCCTGTTCCAGTATGATGTTGTGCCCATTCAACCCAGTGTTGTCATCTGTTCCTGCCCACATCCATCAATGGTAAGAAATCACCCCGACTCCTGCTCGCCACTTGCTATCCCAGGCGCAAGTAGCAGCCACTGTCCCAGCATGGAGGGCCCAGCCTCAGAGGCCCGGACGCAGCCGGCCATCCAGGCCCCCCAGCCGCGCAAGAAGAGGCCAGAGGACTTCAAATTCGGCAAGATACTGGGAGAGGGCTCCTTCTCGACCGTATGTAGCCTGCATTCCTTTTACCTTATGAATTATACCTGGATAGATGTTGCTACATGCTAGCATTCTTGTGGTCAAGATACTTCAGTGACTCATCTTCAGTTCATTTGAGGTGAATTGATGAGAAAGAGCTTAAGAGTCACTAGCTTTGCTCTCAAGTCTCTGACATAGCAGTGACATGTCGTCTGTTACATTCTGTCTGTTTGTTTTTAAAGGTTGTCCTGGCAAGAGAACAGTTAACAGGGAAAGAATATGCAAGTAAGTAACAATGCATTACCACTTGGCAAATGCATCAAAGAGCACTGTAATTTCAAGGTGGTAAAGTTGTTGAAAGTGCCTTAGCTTTTTTACTATTACATCCTAAAATTTCTTGTTTTTTTTCTCTTCCAGTTAAGATTTTGGAGAAGCGGCATATTATGAAGGAGAACAAAGCCCAGTACGTGAAAAGAGAAAGAGATTTGATGTCAAATCTAGATCACCCATTCTTCGTCAAACTCTACTTTACGTTTCAAGATGATGAGAAGTTGTGTATCCTTAAACAAGTTCAGTTCGTCATGGCATGGGGTATATAACTGAATTATCAGTTGCTCTGTTGTTTTCTGTGCTAGAACTTGGCAGAATAAGTTGCTTGTTTTCAATAAGGTCATCATTAATATTATTATACTTACAAGATTAAAGACAGGTTTTTTTTCCAAATGTCCCTACATGGAATATTTTAGAATTGGTTGCTGGTCCTCACAGTGTTCCTTAACTAACTTTTCTCAGATTTTGGTCTTAGCTACGCTAAGAACGGAGAGCTTCTGAAATACATTCGCAAAATCGGTTCATTTGATGAGACCTGTACTAGATTCTACTCGGCTGAAATAGTTTGTGCTCTAGAATATTTGCATGATAAGGGGATAATACACAGGTAAGTTTATCTTTTTGTTTTTTATGATAATGTTTACTTCTGTTTTTAGTGCTGTTGTTTTTAGATGAGTTTTCAAAGCCTTCTAAGCAGCTTATTTGCTATAATTTGCCCTAATTCCTTTCATTACAGAGATCTAAAACCAGAGAATATTCTTCTGAGTGAAGACATGCACATCCAGATAACAGATTTTGGGACAGCAAAGCAGTTGTCATCAGACAGTAAGCAAGGTACATCCGCAATCCTACTTTCACTTGTACTTTTCAACATTAAGTATTCAGGGTGTTTATTTAATATTCCAAGTGTCAGTTTTTCACTTTCTCAGAATAACAGAAACTGAATTCTGTCTCCTTACCATGTTTTTTGCATTGTTTGGCAGCGAGAGCAAACTCCTTTGTTGGAACGGCACAGTATGTGTCTCCAGAGCTGCTGACAGAGAAATCAGCCTGCAAGAGGTAATTGGGTTTGACCACAAGGCAACTCCTATAGTTGCTGATCATTGTTCCATTTTTATGTTATTGGACTCATTTGATAATACATTGGTATAGCTGATTTTATCTATACTTGTTTTCTTTTTTCCTTAGCTCTGACCTCTGGGCCTTGGGATGTATAATCTATCAGCTGGTGGCTGGTTTACCACCGTTCAGAGCTGGGTAAGTACTAAGGGGATATTTAGTTTTCACAATTCACTTGATTGTCATAAATTCATGCTTTCATGAAGACTGATCCACTTCTATTATTCTTTGTTTCCACTAAAATTATCTTTGAAGGTGATTGCAAGTGCAACAGATGTTTGTCTTTAGAGAACCTTTCCCCAAGAATATCACTCCAGCTAACAGCATTTCATCTGATACACTTCCTTAACAGAGTTCTTATTTTCTCCTCTTTTCCCCTTGTGTTATATACTTGCTTTGTTGTAGAAACGAGTACCTAATATTCCAGAAAATAATAAAGCTGGAGTATGAATTCCCAGAGAAATTCTTCCCCAAAGCCAAGGATCTTGTCAAACAGCTTTTGGTAGGTCATGTTTTCATCAATAGAGCCATAGGAAAAAATTGAAAATTATTTCATTCATTCTGTAATTTGAACAGTGCCACAAGGAAGAAGGTCATCATATGCCATAGTTTCATACTTTACTTAAAAGATACAATGACATTTTTATTGATCCCGTGGGGTTATCTGTACTGGTGTTAAGGTTATATTGGGGTCAGTACTTCTAGATTGAATGAAAGCACTGGAACGTGATCTGTTTCTACCTCAGTCACTGGACCCCTCCAAGCGGATTGGTTGTGAGGAGATGGGAGGGTACGACCCTCTGAGGCAGCACCCCTTCTTCGAGACCATCTCCTGGAGCGACCTCCACCTACAGACGCCCCCCAAGCTCACCCCCTACCTGCCAGCCATGTCGGAGGATGATGAAGACTGCTATGGAAATGTGAGCTCTTCTCTTTACTATAACTGTGCAGGTCTTGTTTTTTGTCTGTCGCTTGCCCAATCATGCACACATAAATCCATATGGGCAGTGGTTGGGGTTGTGATGCCACCAAGCCATGTACAAACCATATATATATTTAGTGAAACATCAACCTACCTTCTCTTGCTGATCTCCTGTCCATCCTCAGTACGATGACCTCCTGAGCCAGTTCAGCAGCATGCAGGTGGCCCAGTCCAGCTCTTCACACTCCTTGTCGGCGCCCGAGTCCCTCCCCCCACAGAGGTCCAGCAGCAACATTGAGCAGTACATCCACGATCTGGACAACAACTCCTTTGAGCTGGACCTGCAGTTCTCCGAAGAGGAGAAGCAGCTGCTGCTGGACAAGCAGACCACTGGAAACCCCTGGTGAGCCCCTCTCCAAACGCCTCACCCCTGTCAACCTGTTGATGTTTCTGTGTAGGGTGCTGGCAAGTTCACCGTGTTGCTTAAATCCTGATTATATGAATCATGTTTGGATTGACGCTCATGTCTTAAAAATATAGAAGTGATGTTATATTGTAGATGAGTGTGTATAGTTGTCAAAAAATTTATTCTTTTGAGGAATAAATGATGTCTTGAGTGAAAGGGGAAAACATGTCTTTACTGTGTACATTAATCAGCACTGCTTATTTACACAGGCACCAGTTTGTTGAGAATAACCTGATCCTGAAAATGGGCCCAGTGGACAAACGGAAGGTGTGTAGATTCCTGCCCATGTATTTGAAAATGATCTCTTAATGTTTTGTTAATCCAGAATCTTTATAAACAAGTTATGGACTGAAACTTCTCATATAGCACTCAAGAGTTTGCTACTAACAAGAGTGTTGCAGCATTCTGTAATGGTTTTGCTTTCAAGTTAAAATGTAACCAGGTCATCCAGTAAAAGACAAGTTGATTCAAGCTCAGTGAAGTCACTTTTCGTGGCATTGCTGCGTGTGCAAGCTTATAGGAAATGAAGGGGAATTCCCTGGTCTGGTGGGGAAAGTCTCATTTGTGTACTAGCCCCCTCTGTTGGCGGTCTAATGTCTCAACACGTCTGGTTCTCCACTGCAGGGTCTGTTTGCTCGACGGAGACAGCTGCTTCTCACCGAGGGACCACACCTGTACTACGTGGATCCTGTCAATAAGGTCCTGAAGGGGGAGATTCCCTGGTCTCTAGAGCTCCGCCCAGAGGCCAAGAACTTCAAGACTTTCTTTGTTCACACGGTAAATGATGGCTTATTTCTTATCCAGCATATTTTATTCCAGCAAAATGTTGACACTTGCCCACTGTTCATAATCTCTTCTCATATTTGTTTTTTTTTTTCCTTCCTGTGATCTTTGCAGCCTAATCGAACATACTATTTGATGGACCCCAGCGGAAATGCTGACAAATGGTGCAAGAAGATCCAGGAAGTGTGGAGAAAGATCTATCAAAGGCACCAAAATCCTGGCCTATAGGAACGCAGTTCCTCCTGTGGCCACTCCTTCTTAGCTCTGAGGCCAATCACTGAGCAGAGTAACACCCTCTTTAGTGCCCTTCATCACCGCAATGTAAACAAACTCTTAGAGACGCTGGCATCTAGACCTTGTTTGTTTTCCTGAGTAGAACCATGGGGAAAAAAATACAACTTTGGATTCAGGGTTGCTTTGCTTGTTCTTTGTGCTCTCTGTGAGGCTTCTATTGCATTTTTCCATGTATGGATGATGAGACTGCCACCATGCACATCTGCTTCTTGTACATTCTGCAGGGGAAAAGAGAAGGGCAAGCTTGTCTGTAGAATAACACAAGCTTAGGTACCGCTAAGACTATCTCAAGTGCAAGGACTGGTTTCCTGCTTCTATGACACCATAACACACAATCCAGCTTTTGTGAACCAGAGCCTATCCTGATACCAGTATCTTACTTAAACCATATCCTAATCCTACATTGTATGTGCAAGGTGTACTCAGGCCCCACTTCTAGTGCATATACTCCATAGTCGCAACAGATACTCTAACCTGATTCAGTCTCATACTTTTACCAAACTCAAACCCTATATTTTTTTTTTGTCAAAGCCCCTTTGTTTGAGTTGTTTTCTAGTCTCTTGGTACTTTGCTTATTGCAGTCCACTTTGGGTCTGGATATTACAGAGCAGATTGCTGGTCTACAGCGACACACGGGTCTGAATCAGTCTCAGTGTTTTAGTGTGAGCTCTCCATAGACCGTTACTGAGGATATATTGCTAATAAGGGGCGGGTGAACATGCCACTAGCTTGTACTCCCTAATCATAACTTGCTTCTCTTTCCTGCACGGCCAGTTTTGTAGCTCAGCCTTGTCCGCTTCTCTCTCCTAGGGCACTGGAGATATAGTTTATTCAAGTTCAAAGGTGGGTATTTTTGACTGCATTGGCAACCATAGCTAATATTATTGGATGATTTGGCTGTTCTGTACCATTCACTGGCTATTTCTTTGTGGTGTGAATACTTCGATTTCTTTTGTGGTGGGATTGTCGGCTCATCTTCAGTATGTCCTATTGAAAACAAAATCTAATGTGCTGACCACCCCATGCTGAACAGAAAACCTTCATCAACAGAGAGATACATACACATACTATCATTCTCGGAAGCAATCACAGTAAAGCTGTAGTCCCTGGACAAGTTGGCAGGACTGCCTCAATGGGTTCTCAACATTCATTGGGAGCGCCCCTATGTTTTTTTTGTTTTTTGTTTCTTTCTGACATCTGGCCCAATAGAAATTAAGCGATTGATTTAACTTGTGCTCTTGTTTTAGAAAGATATATTATCGTACTGCTTTTAATTTTGACATATTACCTTAAGGTCCTCTCCAAAGGTCCTCTTCCTCCAGCTGAGTCTGTGTGTGCAGTGTGTGACTGGAGTAGGTGAATAGGAACCTCAGGCCCGGGGGCCGGGGGCTCGATGTGGTTGGATGTCAGTTAAAGGATATCTATCTGATCCAAATAACAGATGAAATTGCTGTATCTGTCTATAAAGTTGAGGAAACACTCTACAAAAGTGTGTGCCTCTCTCTCGTTAGAAAAATTGTTCGAATCAAAGTTGATGGCAGTCGGTTACATTGTGTATGGAATACTCTACCTGGTTTGTAACTGACTAGAACTGTGATGTACAGACGATGTATTATTGAAATCTGAAGCAAGTAATGCAATGATATTAGGATACAGTTTTTGTATTTTTATTCTTGTATAAGGTTATTTGATGGCTATTGTTTAGCCTCTAGTTCATTCTGTGTTATTTAAATTCTAATATATGAATCATATTTGGATTGAAGTCATGTTCAGGGGCCATGTTGTGTATGTATTGAGATGTAAAGCCTTTGAATGTGAATAATTATTGTAAACTATAATATTTTACAGCTTTTTTCTTACTATATCATATACATTTTCTATTTGCTCAGTGATTTAATCATATTTCTGATAATTTAATGAATCTGTTCATTCTCTCTCTGATTATTTGTGCGCTAGGTCAGTAGATGTTGAATGATGAATTTTCCACTTAATGCTTGGTAGTCCAGTAATTAAAGCATGTAGGGATTTAGGCATACAAATAAATCAGTGTGTCCTGTCTTCTGTTAACAACCACGGTCATGACACAGTGAAAGCAGCAGCATTCAGTGACAATGGCATCTCCACATTTGCAACATGTAAATAAAGTATCGGCCCATCATGAATGTCTTTTGTCATATGGACTGTGAAGTTTGCTAGACAATGAGTTAGTCTTGGTTAAAGCATATTTTCTATTAAATGATCCTGAAATGCTGTATACAAAACGAAATATGAATAAGATGCCTGTCACCCTTTCCTTTAGACACAGGATTATGAGATATTTTTCATAACATTTTTAGATTGCTATGATATTTCTAACAAAACAAAAAATAAGTCGAGCAGGCCTACAGTATCTCAAATCATTGGTCCATATTGAAGCGTCAGTAGATGAAGACCTCTTTTCTGGAGAGTAATCTATGCAAGTGTCTGTCACTGCTGGTGGAGTGGGAGTAGGAGTGGCTGAGGAGCTGGCACCCTGCTTTGCATGAATCGTGGAATCTAGTAGCTGCAGCTGAGATATTTCCTGTCAGCCGCACAGACAGAGAGAGCCGAGGGCGGAGAAGAGGGATGGCAGAAAACAGCTCCGAAACAAGCGGCTCCGTTTATCGGAGATGTTTGGCCCATTCCTCGGCAGAGAAGAACATTTCATCCGGTGTCGGGGCATCGAAATGGATTCGCCTGAACGTTGGGGGAACGTATTTTTTAACAACAAGACAGACGCTGTGTCGAGATCCAAAATCATTTCTGTACAGACTGAGCCAAGCTGACCCCGAGCTCGACTCCGATAAGGTAAATGCTAAGCTAGTCGAGCAAGTTAGCTTGCTAGTCGGAAGCGCAGTAGCTCCAGTTTTTTAAAAATTTTTTTGCCAAACTGGCTAGTAATCGCTCGGTCCAGTGTTGGCCGAGCGGGGTGGGTATCAGTTACTCTTGCTGACTTGCGTAGTCACTCTTTCAGCTCTGTTAAAGATGCTGTTATGTGTCTTAGGTAGTCACTTAACGCTAGCTTTCATTCTTTATAGCTAGCTAGCCTTAACCTGCTAAGCTAGCTAGATTCCGACAGTCACACCACATGACACGAGCTTGCTAGCTTGTTGTGTGTAATGTTGCTGTAGATCGTATACGTAACGTTACAGTGCTTAAAAAGTGAGTGTGCCTGGGCTTATAATGACACAATTTATCTAGAGTGGTAATTCAGCGGAATCGTCTAGTAGTCTAGTATTTTAACTGCAGCTTTCCTAGTGAAAACAGCAAGTTGCCACAGTAGTTGCAAACTTTCCCCATCCAAGGCCATTGCATTGCGTTGCACTCATCAAGGTATCAAATGTCAGCTAAGTGATAACAAAGTAATCTGCCCTGTCCAGTGTTCATATACAACTGTTCGATTTTTCTTGTAAACTTACCAAATAATCTATACATATGACTTAATAGTAAACTAACCTAATTATCTGTGTTTTTTTTTTTTCTTTGGGTGGTCTGTCACTTTCTACACGATGAGTGCAATGATTGTCCCCTAGCCCCGCTGGTTCTGCTTGGTCTGCAATAATCAGCCTGTGTGGTGTAGATCTCCTAATGAGTGCACAAGTCATTGCCAAGTGGGGTGAGGTGCTGACAACCAAGAGCAAGGGATGATGTCACTCATCTCCCTGAATGGCTTCATTGGGCGAGAATCAGGCGCCTCTCTGTTTGTCCATCTGCCAGTAACAGCAGTGTGTGCTTTAAGTCCCCCAGCACTGTCAAGTGTCCATGTATTAGAGTCTGTACAGATACTGTGGCGTGCTGTTTTGCTCCATTTTTACTGCTCCATTATTATTCATTGTTCTCATCCACTTACACATTTTAATCTTCACCCCTACCCCCCCTTATACCCAGCGGAGGCCTTGTTTCCTTTCATATTTTCATGCAAATATCTTAATCTTTGAATAATCAGCTTGTTTTTTGTCCTGCCATGAGCAACTGATCAGCCTATCTCAATCCCTTGTCTTAAGTGCATGTCAGACTCCCAAGCCATTACCATACCTCTTTGCTGCAGCTGACTCAAGACAGCTCTCAATATAGGACAGGGTATCGTTTTACTTTAACCACTTGCAGTCAAACTATATATGCTTACATGATTTTATCTCGCATGTGAATGACAGTCAAGAGGGCCTATTCTTTCTGTCACCTCGCACAACTCTGTACATGAACAGGAAGCCCAGAAGATTGATGGCTTTCTGAAGTGCTCTGTTTTTGGCGAATGCAGTATTGTGTTTCCCAGCCAAGGAAATGAGTGGTTCAGTTCTCAGTCACGCAGGCTGACGTGCTTCAGTAGGACTCTTGAGGAGAACTGCATTATTCATGTTGTTGACTGGAGCCTGTTTTGCACATTGGGGTAGACCAGGGAGAAAGTGGAGGGAGTGCACTCATATGCGCAGCCAGCCATCACAGCTGACAGTCACTTTTTTTTTATAAATAAGTATCTATATAAGTCTATTTTTTTTAAATTGTCTGTCTCAAAGTTGACAAACGCCCCTGTCTGTGACCATGTTGGTGTGGTATTGTCATTATTCTGAATATTTGATGAAGCGTTTTGTTGGCCTACATTGACTAATTCACGTCATGAGTGTCTTAAGAGGATATCGCTGTCAAATAATTGTCAATGGTTCAATCAACGAACTGAGAGATGCACATCGATGGACGCCCATCCTTCTCGTTAATGTGTAATGGCGGACTACTCCTCTCAAACAACTCAGCACCACTCAAGCGGAGATCCAGCTTTCTGGTTTTGAGAGCTGCATCAATTTTTCAAGCATTCCATCACATAGAATTCTTGTTCCTTTCACATCTGATTTTTTTTTTTCATATTCATCTCCCATTTGCTGGCTGAGAAGGTTCTCTCGTGTGTGCGAGAAATATGGCCGCATTTAATGCCGGGTTCACGTTGTATGTCATGCCTGAGCGCACTGTGGGAGGCAACGTAAATATTTAACGGTGACATCATCATCTCCTCCGCTGCCTCCACGCAGTCAGTGCTCAATGCAACGCTGCAGAGTTCCACTGGCAGATCAGGTGCAAATTTAAACCGCTCCAGCCCGACTCTGTTGCCTATACCAGCACAAGGCCACTTCATTCACAAAAGCCAGCCACGCACAATTGATTAAAGCCTTGTGCTGAAATGAACCTAAATGTCGCAGGCTGGAACTCCCCCATGACTGAGTTTTAAACAGAGTAAATATTTTACACTAAGCTCCTCTCTCCTCTGTGATTCGCATTGCTGCTTTCTACCTAAAGCTCCGGGTGGCAGTGATTTCCCGCTCGCCAGCGTGGCCGAGCAACTCTTAACTGTGCCGTCTCACCATGACAGGGAAGCTTTTAGGGGGTCATCTAAAAGGAGTTGTTCATTTAGTGCCTGAAACATTCCCCCGTCATAAATTGTTCAGCTAAATGCACCGGTGGCGTTGCCTTTGCGAAATCATGTATGCTTAGAAAATGCTGAAAAGACGAGAGATGACCCCCCTCCCACCACCACCACCAACCCAGAGGAAAGGTCAAGCTTGACAGTAAAATCAGGCACTAAAACGACAGTGTTAAATATTTTGAAATACGAGATAGTTTCACATAATGCAGCCTTGATGTGATGCGTGTATTATTTAGAGGATGAAGCCCTATTTGACTATGCCATTACTACTTGTACTCCAGAGGGACTTTGGCTCCTGCTCTACAAGGATCAGACTTCCACTTGGCTTGGCTAAGTAGTTACAGTCATGTGACTCAGAAGATCTACCGCAACATCTTTAAGCCCTGTTTCCGCAGGGCGCTTGTATTCTGGCTCAGCTGAAGTGAAGGCGTCCAGCGTTAATAAGGCTTTCATTCTTTTTATTCTTGGCCTGAGCAAATTTGTGGATTGGAACGGTTTCACATGACAAGCTAGCCTATTATTAGAGAGGATATATGAAATTTAGCAGTGAATACAATTAAGCCAGCCTGCTCGTTTTGTGTGTTTAGTGAAATTAGGGATCCCTCCACACCTGCCAAGCATGAAACGGTGCAATGCTGCAATGAGAAGTCTTAGTGTGCGCACTTTGTGGTAGTCAGAATCCAACATGTGATAATTTGTAATGATTTGATGAATAACAGATAGACTTGCAGCGTTCATGTGTCTAAAAAGCCTTATTGGACTTCCATGTGCTTGAAGGGTGGGCCACTGTGGTATTTCCTGTGGGAGGATATGTATTGTGTGTAGGAGAAGAACGATTAGGTTATACAGTAAGCTTTCCTCTTTGTGAAGTCCACCCTTCTAATTAGACCGTTTACCGTCATTTTAAGTCTACAGTTATCTTCAGTCTGTTCATGATTGGGCCTACTTTGATCCATGTCAGAGCTGAAGAATTTGCCAGTTATTCTGTTAATGGTGTTTGTCCCAGTGATCTGTGATGAGAACCATACAACACCATGTTGCCCTGAACTAACCTCATCTGGTGGTTATTGTAGGTTGTGTTTACACTTGTTTCAGTGTGGGTTTTTTTTGTTTGTTTGTTTTTTCATTTTATTTTTTGGGTCATTTGATCATGCCAGGATGCATTAAGTGATGGGGCTTGGATTTACAAAAGCAGGCATTTGCTCACAATCCGATCAAAATTCATCTACAGCAACAATACACAATAGGACCAGTGTAACATGAACGTGTGTGTGTGTGTGTTTGGGGGGGGTGCAGACGCATTAAATTTAATACGGCCACAGGATATGCATAACAGGCATTTTTAAACGTGTTTGGACGCACATGTAGTCTCACAAAATCCAGTCTTTATGGTCTGATCTCAAGTCGCATTGAAAACACAAATGTAACAAACCAAACTTTGTGCAGCCCAAGACATTTCAGAGTGCCTGAATTTGGCAGTTTAGCCTATACAGTTGGTATTCCCACCACAATAACACGGCCGCAACCATCCGTCTCTTCAAGTTTAGTGCCCCCCTTTTTGTCCCATATAGATCTAGCATTTCTGCTTCATTAATATGGACCCATAATGTCGGCGGACAAAGTTTGAGGATACTTTCAACTTAAGTTAGGCCTGCTCTGTGATTAGCATGTCATTGAATATTGCACAGTCACTTTTTGTTAACTTTTAATATCTTCACGACCATGAAACACGTCTCATGGATAAACTGGATTCAAGCAAACCATCATGCTATTGCTCAGAGATGGTGCACTTTCATAGGTGTGTTTACCTCTGCACTTAAAGCTTCCTAATTCAGTAACCTTCCTCCTCCTGATTCTTCAGCTTGCCTCCTTGTCTCCTCTCCTGCCTGTCTACTGTATTTCCCTGTGGTCTCTTCCTATTCCCTCACTCGTGCTCGTTGTCCCCACCCCTCTGTTTGTTCCCCGGTGCTCCCCAGCCGGGGCCCCCAGAGACACAGTCTCTTGTTTTTAATTACAACACTGTCCCCTTTGTGTGTTTGGGTCCACATCAATCACAAGCCAGTGCCCCCTGTAATCAGCTCTCTCTCTCTCTCTATAAACTGGGTCACTGTCACCCCAAGTGGGAAGACTCCCCCATAGCTCCATGTGCACCCAGAGGACCAGTGAACCGAGGGGGTTCCAGCTTTGGACTCAGAACAATAGGTTGACTCGCTTTCAAGTTTACAGAAACACAGTTACACACAGTTTTTAGGCTTTTTACTTTAGGGTTTTAACCGATGTGGGTTTTGGAAGGCCGATACCAGTACTGATATTTTTGTATTTAAGCTTCCGATTTTGTGCCGATATTCACTTTCTTTAAATTTGACCATTTTCTTGTCCCAAAATTACAAGTATTCATTGTTTACATTAAGCATTTTATTCTTGGCAGTTCGGAAAAGCCTCTGAAACAACATTTGACATGGTTGACCCATGCCATCTATTCAGTAGTGGGCGAACTCTGGGAACATTACTGCCGTTAAATGAAGAATTAGGCAAATTTACAGAAAACATTATGTAACAATTAAATGAAAATGCTAAATATGCAAAGAAAATCAAATTCCATAGGTTTTATACTCTTTATGTAGCTGAGGGAATATCCATATCCGATATTTAATAAAGGGCCAATATCTGCGCTATCGATCTAATGCTGGTTTACATGTCTACAGTGAGCTAATGAGAGACTTTTCGAGCAACTTGGCATGCTTGGGACGTCATACTTCAATCATAGCTCTTCTCGTGAATGCTCATCATTGAACATTGTTGCAAACATGACTGGGTTCGAATTCAAAACTTTGGTGAAACCAGGGTTTGTTCTAAGGCCAATGCATCATGTAGTTGTTTTAGTTTATGTTGCAGTTGAATGTTTCTAGGTTTAGTCGGGAGTCTAGCAGCAGTGACCAGAGTCCATTCTTTGTCCAAGAGGGAGAGCGAAGAGGGGCAGAGCGTGGCGAGATCAGTAGAAATGACTCGCTACTATTGGAAGTCCTCGACTCAGAAAAAATGACTCGTTTTTTAGGAGCTAGAGGAGCAACCGCCAATCAGAAATCATCGCTCTGTGGCTGAATGTTGGTGATGATACAAGCATGTTAAATCAGGAAAGTTCTTGCTTGTAGAAATACAGTAGATGTTTTAGTTGAAACATAAATTCATTAGTGAATTGTATTTTTCAAGTTACTATTCATACACGGCAAAATGTGTGGTAAAATCGGAAGAAAATCAGACAGTAGCAGCTGAACCCCTCTTTGTGGAAATTAACTGTTATGTAGGATGTGGTTTGATGTGACCTGTGTAGCTGTGGCCTTGTCTGTATCCTCCATGTACGCCCACCTGTACTTGTGCTTAAACTTCAATGACTGCAGAAATGTAAGAACTGACACATGGCAATAAGACTAGAATAGAACTCCATTGGGCTCCTGTGGGGTATTTTTGCCATGGAAAGGAGGTCAGCCAGCCAAGAGGGTTCAGAGATTCATTACAAAAGAAAATGCACTGGGACCTTTTCTCATTATTAGAAAGATTAATGGCTTCTGAGTTGAAGGCCCATCAATCCCTGGACTTGTGAAGGGGAGCTAGCTATGAATGTGCAGGTCTGTTCGTCAGTGAAGACTTGGCAGTGTGTTTGATTGTGGTCATGGCCTGGAAAGTATGAAAATAATGCTTGTGTTCTTGTGTAAATAATGTTGGGGAAGCTGCAATGACTAGCAGGCCTGCTAATTTGTCTAGATTGGTCCTGAGGCCATATGATGAACTGATGCAAACTCACACATCCTGTTGCATTTGTGGATTTGCATAAAATTTGCTTGGGGTTTTTTCCTTCCTGCTGAGTGTTTGTGAATGTGATCTACTCTTAACCCTCCAGACATCAGATGAAACTTTGATCTTCTAGCCTTTGGCCATGTTAAACACAAGTGTTTTTTTACTGAACTGGTGTTGGCTGCAGTTGTTCGACAACTTTCACAAACTGAATTTCTCATGGGCTGAGCTAACTATGTAACGCAGATCAGACTGGACTAATTGTTAGTTGTACGCCAAGGTAGCAGCGCTTCCTTCTGGTCCCCTCGGTGGATTCAGCCTGCTGTTCCAAATCTCTTTCTGTTCTGCTCTAATTGTTTTAACCTCCTTTTCCCCCACGAGACAAAGACCTTCTAATCACAGTACTTACAGAAATAGGGGAATACCCAGTGGTTGTGAAGGAATGAGGATCAAACCCAAGGCCTGTGGGAATAGGGAAGTGATATTCCAAAGCTATTGTGTGTGTGTGTGTGTGTGTGTGTGTGTGTGTCTTCTCAACCCATGTAGAGATTATCAGCACAGGAGCTGACCTCATAATTCTTTGGTGTTTGGTTTTACTCATTATGTTTGACAAAGGTAGAGGCCTATCCATTGATTGTCTTATCTTAAATTCAATGTTTCCTAGTCTAACCATACATAGTTAAGAATTCTATTAACCTCATCCTCCTTTTTCCTCTGCTTTCCAGGATGAAACTGGTGCCTATCTCATAGACAGAGACCCCACGTACTTTGGGCCAGTGCTGAACTACTTGAGGCACGGCAAACTGGTGCTCAACAGGGACTTGGCAGAGGAAGGTAATGTTCTCCATGGGATATGACATGAAGATTAGGGATGTTCCCGAATCCGAATGCCATATTCTGCAAAGCATGAAAAATTGTTTTCATTTTTGTTACTTCGACATTTTTTTCAGTTTTATTCAGATGTTTTAATAGTATGCCTTTAGTCGTGATGAAAACGTATTCAACTGAAAATAACTTGACTGGCTTTTTTCTCAGTTGAACTCAGAAGAGAGAGGAGCGGCATTTGAGTTCCTCATTCAGTCTGCTTGTGTTGTTACTGCCTGTCACACACATACACTGCCGAAATTGAGAGAGAGAAAAAGAGTTGCTTGTTTGTACATTTTTTGATACTAATTTAGTATTAGTGAGGCCAATTATTTGCTTGTTCTTGTCCTGGCACGTCTGCTTGGCTGATACCGTCTTTTGCGAGGGAGAGTTGATTTGACTGGGAGTGGAGGAAGACTCTCTGTCCTCTTGAGTCTGTTCAGTACAGCGGGATGCTGTGTCTCCCGATTGATCAACACTACTGGTCTTCACAAAATACAACTCGGAGAAATTTGAGTAGAGGCACAGTAGTCAAAGATATATTACTCGTAGAGAAGCTTTTGATTTTTTTGGTTTTCTTTTCATTTGTAGCAGAATATGCAGATTAAACAAAAAGTAGAGGTAAAATTAAAGAATTTCAAAAAAGAGGTTGACACAAAGATATACTATAAACACCACATACATATCATAGTTTCTCCGTACACCCCTTATGTGAATGCCATGGTGTTCAGCCAAGCCTGATCTGTAGCAGTTGCAGGCTCACTCAGCCTGAAACGCTTGATTTTTTTCTCTTCTGTTTTTCACTTTTTTAGGGGTGCTAGAAGAAGCAGAATTCTACAACATTACATCATTAATAAAGCTCATCAAGGACAAGATCAGGGAACGTGACTGCAAAACATCACAGGTGTGTACAATTCTTCCAGTGACACTCTACCTAGCTAGATTTCTCATCAAATTTAATATTATTGTATTTTTTTTTTCCACCCCTTTTCATCCCTCTTCCCCCCCCCCCCCCCTCTCCCAGGCTCCAGTGAAGCATGTGTACCGGGTGCTGCAGTGCCAGGAGGAGGAGCTGACGCAGATGGTGTCCACCATGTCCGACGGCTGGAAGTTTGAACAGGTAAAGCTCTTCCCGCAGAGTCACAGCAGCGATCCTCCTTTCATGTGCTTCACGCACCCCGCTATCCTCACATTGACCAGACAATCCAATCCTCAATATTGGAAATGAAAAAAAAATAAATCCATGTCCGCATACATGATCCGGGCATCCCTTCTGTGCTCTGATTGGTTGTTGCAGCTTGTCAGTATAGGTTACGGGCGGGCCCACCAGTCAGAGTTTCTGCTGATTGTGTCAAGGGAGGTGAAGGGAGAGGAGTCTGCTTTGCCAAACAACAGCGGAGAGGTGTGTCCCACAAATTTCTGTCCCCGGGCTGGTCACTGCATGGTCCCCATGTTGTCCATACACACACCCCGTTGGCCATCCTATGTCCCGACTTGACACATAGCTGTTGGCCTTTTTTGAGTTGATTCCTTTCAGTGTTCATTTGTACTGCTTGTTCACCAATGAGGCTAAGAGAACATGACACCTTTTTTCTTGTCTGTGATTGTTTTTTTGTTTTGTTTTTTCCATTCATTCCCCATCCACAATTTGTTGTAGCTTGTCAGCAACTGTCTTTGTTTTGCTTTGATGTAGCCACTTGGCTATTTTGGGGGCTATGCTGCAATATACTGCTGGTTGTTTTAGAGGTAAAAGTGTAGGAGGTCTCTTAAGTTGTTTTATCTTCCCAGCAGGCACTTAACCTAGAAATACAAATAGATTCAAACATTAAAGTATGAATTATCCAAGTTTACAATACTGAGTTTTACATGAGGTTTTGTCCTCAGTCAAAACCACCAAGGGATTATTTCTCTTGATGGGAAGGCACGCTCATTTGGGTGTTGGGGTGGTTTTGTGTGTGTGTGTGTGTGTGTGTGTGTGTGTGTGTGTGTGTGTGTGAGAATGAATCTCCCCTCAAGAGATGAGGGGAGATCACTGGATCTCCCATCAGGGCTGAAATCTCACTAATCTCCTTATACAGGTCAGATGGGAAACCCCTAGAAACACTCCCTTATGCAAAGCTTAAAGCTCAGTAGCCGGCCCAGGGGAGTCATCTGGGGAGACGAGCTCAGCTGACCTACTGCCTCGCTTTCAGGGCCACTAATGGCACCGCTGCCTTCAGGACTCCATAATTATAGTCCATTTGTTTTGAGGGTGTGTCATGGTCTCTGGTCATTGAAGGTTATTATTTTAAAGCTGAGACATCGAGGGTCTTTTAGATTTGGTGCATGTTGAGCCATCAGCATTGTGGAGAGTAGAGTCCTTGGTAGCTAGTTTACATTATTTGGTCTTTTTGCTGCATTGACTGCTAATGTGAGATCTCTCGACAACAACAAGTCTTCGGCAGAAGCGGCTAATGAGGCGGTGCGTGTCTGAACATGCACACCTGGGTGCAGACAGTATACATGTAGCCTGCAGTGTACACACACTTAACACACAGAGTTAAAAGGAGTCGATCCGGAAGAGGCATTGCTCTGTTTTTCTAACAGTGTTTTTCAAGGTGTGCATGCTGTTTTTGTTTTTTTTGTTTTTTTAAAGATCTTGTCCCTTTATAATTTTTCCTCTTATATTGTTTTATTTGTGTCCTTTTGTGAATAAGACATTTTAGCAGGAACAGGAACATTAGAAGTTGCAATGATTGTCTTAGAGATCCGTTTAAAAATGCTGTGTAGGATTTTCTCATTGGTGTATTCCTTAGGAAAAGGGTTGGCATGACTAACGCCTTGTAATGCTAGGGGGAAAAAGTGACTCGCTGTTACAAGCAGCAGCCACAGTGATGTTTTCATTTGGTTGAATTTGGGGCTTCTCACCCTCTATTCCCTGTAAAGTCTTGACAAAACCCTTCTGGTAGTCTGGTAAGTTATGCAGCAGAAGCAGGAGGGAGCGGACATCATGAAATACGCTGATAGAAAGCAGCTCACAGGGACAGTAGAACAGTGCAGATAGTATTGATGACAATTCATTTGACAATAGAAGCATGAGAGAAAATCCTACACGCACTGTCTAGTAGTGTCATGGTACTAACAATCAAATCTCTTCATAGTCACGGAGCTAAAAAATGACACTCTTGTTTATAAGACTGGGAGTGAGCTACTTAGTGGTTTGCTCCACCTTGACTTTATTCACTATTAAGGAGACAGTTTCCAATACTTCATTGCATCACAACAATTCACTGACAACAAGCTTGGTTCCATCAAATCAAACCCACTGTTCCCCATTTTGATTTTTCAACTAGCATGTTTGCTCCCTGTGGTTGAGTCCATGCACTTGTATTCTCTTAGTGACTGACTACTGATATCTTTTGCTGTCCTTTTGTGTATTTTAGCTGTTTCTTTCTAACAATCATTAACTTCTTATTGTGGATCTCACATTACCATATTTTATTTCTTGGTAATTGCCTTCATAATATCCCATCTGTTCACCCATTTCTCTTTTTTACTGTTTTTTTCCCCTTAATCTTTATGAATCCTAACACATCCCTGTTTTTATTTTGGATTTCCATGCTGGCATGTCTGCAGGTCCTGAAAGGATTTAAGAATAATGTCTAAATTGTATTTTAGAAATTTAAGGCTGTAGAAAGTGTTTAAATGCAGGTAAATGTAGCTTTTAAGTCTTAAATTGTTTTAAAGGTCCTAAAACATGTTCTCTTGGTGTGCTGCTTTTCTAGTTTGAAATTTCATAGTGTGAGTCATAAAGACCGATACTTGGAAAGGTCTGTTTTTCATATTGACGTTTATTTCACTGGTGAAATTTGTCATATATTTCATCATAAATGCCGTTAAAATATATCAAAAAGTCTTAAATTTAACTTGCTGCAACCTGCAGACACTCTGCATCTCCTGTTTGGTTGTCAACCTCTTACACATTGCTTTAAATTTCCGTTAAACTTCCTCCCTCTTCTGTTTTCCACCATGAGCTGCCCAACTTGTGTCTTCATGTTGCCTGTCCAAGGCTAATCCTTCCTCTGTGCTGTGCTCTCTCGTCTCTGTAGCTGGTCAGCATAGGCTCCTCTTACAACTACGGAAACGAGGACCAAGCCGAGTTCCTGTGTGTAGTCTCCAAGGAGCTGCACAACCAATCATACGGGACAAACAGTGAGCCCAGTGAGAAGGCCAAGGTGAGTGTGTGTGCGTCTGTGTGTACACGAGTGGCAAGGCTGGTTGAAAATCCATCCATAGCAAACATCTGTGAATGACGGTCTGTGTTGGGTGTTTTTAAATGCACAGCGTTGATGAACTTTTCCCCACGGGACTATGATAAGTACCGCTGGTTTATTGATGAGGAACCTCTATGAAGGAGCGCATTGTGACTGCTGCAGTTAAACTAGACTCTGCCTTTTATAACCTGTATTGATCAGAGGAAATTATTTGAACTCTAAAATGAGTCTGTGTTTGTCATAGGGCTGGGCAGTATGGTTTAAATCAATATCATGATAATGGAATTAATTTTTTTCAATATCGATATATATATATATATATATGACGATATGGCTCATGTATGCAAAATCACACGTTAAATAATCAAATCAATGTTCATCCCATTGAACCAAAAGGTAATGTTAGGTGTGATGTCAAACAAAACTGAAATTTTAAAATAATATTCCTAAAAATGTTTACTCATTTTGTCTGAGTTTTTAAATAGAATTTACTTATCATCGATGTAGACAGCTATGATTTATCAAAGATGATAAACGATAATATTGAGTTATCGCCCTGCCCTAGTTTGTCAGTTAAGTATTCGAAACGATTGTAGTGAAGCAAAGGTTGATCATTTAATTTTGTCAGTTGAGGACATTTAAGTAAAGGACATTTTCACAGCCAACAACACTCACCCATTTGGATTTAGGCAGGAAAAGAACAACTGTTATTTTGATGTTGACTGTCAAAGACCACGCAAGGGGTCTAATAGCATTAACCCAGCTTTAAGATTTATGTCATGTTAGATTTGACCTGAAATGGAAAAAGTCTAAACATTGTAATCCGTGCTGTGGGGGTGGAGGGGGGGGGGGGACCATGAGAGCACAGGTCTGCGGATTAGTGGGACTATTAGCAAGGACTGTGGTTCTCTCAAGGGCTTTGGGAGCAAAGCAGGAGGCGCACCCTTAGGAATTAAAACTCCCATCAGCACGGACCCATGGGGGCTCGCTCCTCATCCGCCGCAACACACTGAGCAACCTTTATCCACTCGCCTATTGAATGATTTCAATGGTTGAGATTAAGATTTAAGCACTATTTGTGCGTCTTTTAAGCAGATCACTCATTGTTTTTGTACATTATTATTATTATTATTATTATTACATGAATAAAAAACATTCAGAGGCTATTTTGTGATACTTTTCAAGGGAACCGTATAAGGACTGGGTTTTTCTAGATGACTGATTGCGGTGCCTTACTCAATATACAATTGTTTGAGATCTAAAATGCTTAGTAATTATTCAGAATAGGCCTATTTTATTTATTTAGTCCTATTTAGACAAGTACATGTAGATGTATTGCGCTTGATGAAATGAGCTTGGTAGAAAGGTGCCTTTGGATAACTTTTGTATTTATTTTTTTTTGTATGTGGTGTTCTGTGTAATTGGGTATGTGTATGTTCATTTCACCCCTGTCAAAGTCCAATGAAGAGTAGTAATAGTGGGAAGGGTGTGTCTGATACTCAGTCGAGTCTTCATTGGACTGTTTGCATAGAGAGATTAAATGTTAGTCGTTAAGTAATGTGAATCCCCTCTGATCGTAACCCGTTAGTTTTATTTTTCTCCTTATTCTCCTTTCTAACATTTACACCTCCATTCATTTCCATTCTTTTAAGACATGCCTTTCTTGTCTTCTTCTGTGCCGTCTGCATGCTGCATGTTGCTCAGAGCGAGGACGAAGAGACGGATTATGAAATGAATGACTCTGATTAGGGTTGAGCACTTATGACTCAATGGTGAGCGCTCAACTGCTCTCTTAGTCCCTCCACCGCACCTCCTTAGTTTCTCCTCGTCCTCCCTTTCCATCCCTCTTTGACCCAATTTATGCTACTGAGGGCTTTTTCACGTTCGTTTTCAAAGACGCCTTTAGTCGAAAAGATGTTTTTACACGTTTTGAATCGAGCTTTGGCCTGCCACCTCCAGAGGTTACAAGCCAAAGCTGGATCAAAAGCCTGATGCTGCCTGCTTAGACCGGTCAAACTATTTCCCTTCAGGTAAAGCTCTCTTTGAAACCAGATGGGAAAAGCTCCATTCTGTCAGTAGTGTAAATAGGACCTTTTGTTACTATTGTCATGCTCACAACCTTGGTCAATGGAGGGCATCCTGTATCGTCAGCTGCTGCACTTTGACTTATTGTCCTCCACTCAATGAAATGACGGGGATTTAGCTGCGTCCGTCCCTCTGTCAAACGTGATATCTTACACACCACTGATCTAATTTTGACTTAGATGGATGATGCATCTTTGCACTGTTTGCTCAGTTAAAAATTAGATTGCCCTATAATTAATTAAAGGCGCTATAGTTAAAGGTCAAACTTTTAACTCTAACATTAAGGCATTATAAAAAGGCACTATAATTAAAAGGCAAGTTTATTTATATAGCACATTTCACACACAAAGGCAATTCAAAGTGCTTTACACAAGGTATGTAAGACATTAGATAAGAAATACAGCTAAAAACAAAAAGAGATTATAAAGCGTATAAGAAGAGGGTATAAATAAAGAATTAAAATGCATAAAAGAGAATAAAGATCAAGTTTCAGTCAAAATTTCTAACTTTGAAAGGCTCCAGCTCTGACACCACAAGTCCGATTGATACAAAACATGCAACACAAATACAGCTGTCTTGACAAATTACACTGATTTGCCTAATAGGGGCACTGTGATTACAGGTCCAAATTTTTAACTCGGTAACACGATATCTCAGACACCATTGGTCCGATTTTGACAAAACATAGAGGGATGATGCATTTTGGTGCTGTGTTCTAGCATTTAAAAACATTAGGTGTCTGAGATTTGATGCGAGACACCACACAAATGACTCCACAGATAAAGACCATACTATATACCGTACCAGCATTGCTTAACATAGTTTTAAATGATTAGCCCAAGCAATGACGGCATCATGCATGACTGGGTGCGACATGTTTATGTTGCCTTGTTTTGATCCTTGGGTCAAACTAATGAGATTAGTTTCGCCCTTCATCTCTTTGGGATTTCAGACTCGGCCGAAGCGTCATGGTTAGTTGTAGCTTTTATCGCCGTGCCTTTCCGGTACCAAGGTTGACCGCACCTGCCAAGGTTCCCTTTGTGAACCGACCCTGACGTCGCTCTACAAGCACGCGCTCCTAGTTTGTAGCACAGCAGATTTATTTTCCTCCCTCATGTTAGCATTTCCTTTTTCTCCCCTCACTCCACTCAGTGTGTGTTTCAGCCTGCATGTAGAGTAAATGCAAGTGTGCTGCTGGCTGAGAGAGTTAGCACTGCTGAAGTGTTGTAGGGCTTACAGAGCATGTGGTACGTTGTGTTTTTGTTCCTTATGCCATTAAGCCTCTTCTGTCTCTGCAGATTCTCCAGGAAAGGGGTTCCCGGATGTGAAGAGGACTCAGTATTACGAGCTCCAGGTGTTACGATGCAAACATATCATCTTTGTGGAAGAACGTTTGGCACAATGGAGATTGAAAGGGGGGTGTACATTTGTTTTGTGTTTTCCCTCCATTTTTTTTTTATTTCTTGATGTAAATAAGTCTGTTTACTGACTTTTTTGTGCCTGTACGTTTAAACTGGACCTTTTTGAATTAGCGGCAAGATTTTTGGTTTTTCCAACTAAAAGTAAGGAATTGTAATCTTCAAATGTTTTATGCTACAAAATCTGGCCATCATCATACAAGGCCAATGATTCACTCAGGGTCTTCTATTGAGTTCCTTCTTATATCCTCCAACTCAAGGGTCTTGTAAGGGATCATTATGGTCTTTATAACTCAAAGTATCAAACTTACAAAAAATCTTCATTATTTAGATGAATTGAGATGTTAAGAAGGGAATTATGCATTTACTTAGCACATGTTAAGAGTTGGGCCATTTAATGTGAGATGCGCCCCAAAAACGAATTGAGAGAATGTTATTCCAAAGATCTTGGACAGTTGAACTGAGATTTGTGAACATGATGAACTGTATCCCAAAAATAGAAACTACAACTAAGGCTTTGTACACACTTGCACATTTTTGTTAGCTACTTTTGGGGAAACATTTTAGTTTTTGTTTTTTTTTACTTTCCAGTTACTATTCACATTCACAATGAGCAACAAAACATTAAACATTCATCATCATAATGTCAACGAGGCAGGCAGGAACTGAGAATCGTTACCCATATGAATCTTTCCTTGCCATTTACCAAAATTAAAATTTCACGTGCCCTAAAAAGTGAGTGATTTTGGTTTTATAGTTAAAAGGACATTAAGTAATTTATGACTTTTATCAACGACGAATTGCGGAAACATCGACAGGTCTCTGGCACAGCTTAAGGTGGAAATAAAAATATAAAGAAATAAATCGAAGTCACATTTTCATATGGAACGAGTAAGCTAGCTAATTAGAGATTTAGTAGAAAAGTCTAGTTGAAGAGGTAATATATCACCATCCAAAAAATTACCTGGCAAAGAAATGGTTGAGTCATTGGTATTGATCAACAGCCCCATCACACCCTCGCAGATTTGGCCACTTTGTGCTATGGGACAGGAAAAATCTTACTTAATGCATTTAAATAAATTAGATCAATTTATATATTCTCAGAGATGAACTAGGAACCTTAATGCAAAGTTTCTCTAGCCTACATGATGCAAGGTAACGATTCATAATGTTCCTTGTTCACAAACTCCACTAAAACCTTTTCAATTGTTTTCAAAACATTTCCAAATCCAGGTTCAGTGAGGATTTTGCAGCTCCTGGAAATGTGGATTTGACAATTTTAAAGAGCTGAAATATTGTTCTCAGAATGTTTTAAAGCACAAGTGTATTTGAGGTCAGGAGAGATTTTCTGAAGCTGTATTAGCAATTCATTCATTTCATTTGACAATGAAAATGACTGTAGCCACTGTGGTTTCTTATCTATAGTCACTTGATAACATCGCAGTTTAGTCTCGACTCTTCCTCATGTTCATAAATCTAGAGTGAACTGTCAAAAATCAAAGGAGTTTCAAATGTGAATTCTGTTTTCGGGGTGATTTTCCGTTTAACATCAGTGTCCTGTGACGAGGGCCTGGACTTCTTCCTGTTGAATCAAGCAGTCAGGAAAAAAAAAAAAATCCTGAGAGACAATGTCGTCTTTGTTTTCTCACTGACTTCTGAGTTTTCCTAACCTGATTTATTTTGTATGTTGAGGGAACATCTTGTTTGATTAAGGGTTTTTTGAGGGAAAATATTTTGGTGTGGGAGGTTTGGGGATTGGAACTGTGTTTGAAGGCGATGGTGAAGGAATATCTGTTCATATCCTTTTTTTTTTTTTTTTTTTTTTTTTTTTTTTTTTTTTTTGATGTAAATAATCCAAGTCCAATATTAATATTTAACTCTTAAAAACTGCACGTTTTGTACACTGTATAGAAAAATGCAACTTCAAATAGAAGTTGTTTATACTGGATCTTTAAAAGCTAGAAAATCTTGACAATGTTAACTTCTGTTTTGCATTGTTTGTACAGGATTCTAGACCTATTGAGATTTCTAAGTTAGGATTGAACCGGTTGATGCTGAATATGGTGTCTTTCACTGAGAACATGCCTGGAACATCTTTTTGATATCCAATAACAAAGCTATACTTGGCTGGCTAAGAAGTTGACTGTTACATTTAAAAACAACAAAAAAAACAACAAAAAAACCCCCAAACAAATGTATTTTTTTCCTGCAGTGTGATAGATTCTTCTAAGCATTTTGAATTGTGTAGATTTCGTACACAGCGTTACAAGCACTACAGTGGGAATAACACTGTGCACAATGCTTATAAGCCTGTAATGTTGTTAATGTAAATACTGCATTTTAGAACACTTTTTTTATAGGAAGTTGTTTCAGGTTTGACGTGTGGTTTTGACTGGTTGGATATTTCATTCACAAATAATCATTTAGTGTTGCCTTTATTTTTTTTTCCCCAATGACCAAAATCCAATGTCTTATGTGTATTGTACACATTGATCTTAGTGTCAGGGAGGAGTGAACTTTTCTTATTGCTGGCACACTTTGTACATATACAGACTTGTTAACGACACACAAACCTCCATTTACTCACACCTACACGTATACACTTGACTAAAACACAATTTTATATTGTTGGCGACTAAAGTATGGATGCATGTTTTTGATATCTATACATATATATATATATATTATATATACACACACACACAAGGGCTTTTAAAGTGCAAAATCTGAGATCTGCAAAGAGGTTCAATCAAAATAGACTGGATTTCCTGCCAGAGCTAGGCTATGTTTACATTTGCTATAGTATTCTGAAGCCTTCCAATTATATACTGTGTCTTGCACTCCCTCACATACCTTAACATAGTCTGACTTGTTTGACTGCACCAATGGCAACTAGCACTCCCACTCCACACTGAACTGATATTCACGCAGACTTGTTAATGGATAAGATACTCTATTTCTAACAGCCTGTGCTTGAGCGTAGCAGACAATCTCGCTTTGTGACGGTAGTGATGCTCATTTTTAATACGGTGAAGTTTAGCTACGTCGGCTCAGAGGGGGAGGGTTTATTTTGGTCTCCTTTTGAGCCTTGCTGCAATGAGATTTTAAAGTGTTTTCTATTTGGTTTGCTTGATTCTGTTGTAACATCATTTGATATACTCCGGTCTAAGCCGTTTCACCCCTCCACATTACCTTTAATGCCCTTCCCAAGCAGGTTGTCTAGTTGAGCATTTGGCTTTGATAATCATTTCATGTGATGGATGAACTTATCAGACCTGTAGCCTAATACTTGTAAGTGCCCGGTGTATTTTAATAATGCATTCGATTCATAAACCACATCCCACTGTAATGCATGATTGAAGACGGTCACACTTGTAATCAGAGGGAATGAATGTGTCATTTTTCCTCAATCTAAGAATTATGTTGATGAATAAGGTTCTCATATCACTACATAAATCACTTCTAACTTCTATAACTGATCTTATGCAATGTTCAAAATGTACAAAACTAAGTATGATGTTAATGGGATAGATCTATATGGTCTTGCATAAGGTAAACCCAATAAAAAAATTGTCATTCATATTTGTGTGTGTAGAGTTCTTTTTCAGAAATATGTTTCAGGTCATATAAATGTCTTTATTAGATATATATCTAATCTGATAGTATATATCTAATCCAATATACTGGACTAGAAGCGGCTATATGTTCTGTTGTAAGATTTCTATTTTCAGCAGTAATGGATAACTAGTAGTTGGAAATCTGCATACAGAGGTGTCCTTTCACCTGTAGAGATCAGTCATAGAAAGAAATAGGAAATGTAAGTAAATGGCGACCTCTTGTGTCATTTCTTCAAAAATCATTCCTATGGCATAGTTGCCTAAAGAATTGCCTGTTTAAATGTAGTTGATAAAATTACAATAAATTTTGCCAGCTCGAAGAGCATAAAAATCTATATTTGAAGAATATGCTAAATTATGTGTCTTAACGAAAATGGGTGTGAGGATAAATAGCATTGTTGGTTTCAATTGTACACACAAAAAAACTCCGTCAAAGGTACAATGATTGCGAGAAAAAGTTTATTGCAATTATTTGTTTTAATTAGCATAGCTGAATGTGTTTCGTATATCCTCATAGATTTGCCAAGTGGTGTGCAATTTTGCAGGCGGGTTGTCGGTTGTTTGGCCTAATAGTCTTCGTCGGGACAAAGATTGTATATATAAGAAGATAAAAATCCGTCTCAGCGTCCGCTAGAATGGGATATCCAGCACCTGCGCATATCCAGGCTACAGACGACGCATGGGATGCAAAAAAGATTTTTTTTCTGATACAACAACAACGCATCATGATCGAAATCGAGCATACAGAGTCTCTCCTAGACAATTTAAAGTTTTACCTTTGCTTGTTTCTATTATTTAGGCTACCGAGTAAGCGGCAATACACATTGTCCCACTGCGCATGTGCGAAGTGTGACAACTGCCAAACAAACGTGATTTTCATCAACTTAATGACACTTATGATGCACGGAGCACCATCAGTGGAAACTATATATTGCGCAAAGACAACTAAAACTAATAAGCATATCGCCAGAGGAAAGTTTTCCGACGGAGTCCCTGACAGACAAACCGACTCGCAGTCACAACAGATGCGGTCTAATCTGAGGATATTTAAGCAAAGACGGAAGTATACGGGGGATTCTTGTCTCGCTTCGCTAGTTTTGTCTCTGGCTTGAGTCGGAACGGGTGATTTTTTCAGGAGGGAAACTTTATAAGGTTTAACCCGATCTGAACACGATTAATTCATATAGCTTAATTACCCGAGCCACTATAGCCACACTGAAAGGTAAGAGCAAATTTCCATTATTCAACATGTTAATTTTGTCGGTATATAAGGTTATTTAATCCGCCTGAGTTTGCGCCATTTTCGCTAGTTTGGTGAATGCATAAATGTGCGCCTTTTAGCTCTGGCGTTCTTTGTCCCTATTCTACCATGGGTTATGATATGGTATATTACTGCTGATTTTTTTCACAATACTGATAGCGATTCCAAACTAGGTAGTATTCAACGTTAAAATGAAAGCAGTGTTCACTTTCTCGCAACCAGATCTGTGGCCAAATCAAGTGCATGTGCGCATTTTTGTGCTGCATCAGGCCGCGCCAAGCGCTATCAGCGCGCCAGCGCCTGCTAGGCAGCAGGATTCTGGCGCACATGAGCTAGCTATCTAGCTAACCGGCTAGCTTGCTAATAATGTTGGATAGCTTGAGGGTCAATTTGTGAACGTTTACGTTGGTAGCAAGCTTAGCCAGGAGCTCGATGGACATTGGACTAATGTAGCTAACGAGTTCACTCCACTTTATAACCCCCGTAGTTTCAAGGTAACGTTACTGGCCACTATTTGAAGAGTTCAAAAACGTTTGTGGCAGATGTGTATTACCGCTGGCTAACTTCGCTAGCCCCATGTATTCATGTGGCTCGGCTTTAGGCTCAACATATTCAGGCTGTTAAAGTTAAATTTTAAGTTGGTAAAGTGGAGCTCTACTCTGTGAAGT
The DNA here is from genome assembly GCF_048128805.1 of Centroberyx gerrardi. NCBI lineage: Eukaryota > Metazoa > Chordata > Actinopteri > Beryciformes > Berycidae > Centroberyx > Centroberyx gerrardi. The sequence continues at coordinate 18,097,878 of NC_136016.1, forward strand.
CAACGGGTAACGTTACCGTGTAGGCACTAATTTTGCTGGTAGCGTTTTGTTGCTTCGCTATTATGGCTACGTCAAAAGCGTCGTTGCCATAGAGATCATTAAGCGTGCTTATGGAAGAACTTAATTTGTACTCCTAGTTAGCACTGAAGCATTGTGGGATGGCTAGTCAGTTTTATAGCGAGAGACAAGTTAGGTAAAATTTAAGAGCAGGTTAATTATGATCTGGCTTTTTATGAGCTAGATGGATGGCATCGTATCGGTCAGTGACTTTAGGACATGGGTCTCCAGTGATGTGCCATGGAGTCTGTAGACTTTCATTCCAATCAAACACTACACCAGCTGATTTCACTGATTAACAGGCTTCAACCAGAGAGGAGGAATTAAACAGTGATAACACCTGGTGTAATCTTTGATTGGAATGAAATCCTGCAGACTCTCAGCTCTCCATGGCACACAATTGGACATCACCGCTCTAGGAAGACATGTAGTAAAGTCCTACAATATATTATAGTAATAATAAGATGAACTTTATTGTCCCCAAGGGGAAATTTGTCTTGGACATAAAGTGCTGCTGCTCCACTGTATCTGTTCCCACTCAATCTTCAAGGCAATTAAACTGATCTCCTGCACAAAGTCCTGGACTGGATGAATCCATGTTGCCATATTAGTTGTGGATAGAGAGTTGGGCAGAAAACTCTCTGTCCACAGGCACATTGGCTGGTGGAGCTCATAAATAACCATTCACTTTCACTATTCTTTCAGTCAACTAGATGTTTAAAATACAAACGCACCTGCACAATGGTCAATTTAAAGTGGTTTGAGTAAACGAGCTTACCAGCCACAGCCAAAATTTGCCAGGTGTTGTCTAGTTTTAATTTCCCACCTGAAAAAGTTACAAAGGAGTTTTTTCCACCACTAATAGCGACAAGTGACACATTAATGTGGCATCAGCAAAGTGGTTAGTCAACAAAGTCCTGTGTTTTTTTTTGTTTTTTTTTTATATATATTTTTTCTATATATATAAAGCCGTTTACTTTTTGGTCAACTGACAACAGGCTAATTTCATTAATGTTTTAGATTAGACTCATTCTTCCCTTTTTCCAAATTGTAACTACTAGCTGTATCATTGATTACTTCACATTATCTGGATGAAGTGATGATGGGATGTTTCTTTTTCAGGACAAGACATTGTTTTTTGTAACTGATCTCTTGTAGACTCAAAATTGTCTGTTTGATTGCAGGAGTCCAGCAGTCATGTCTGGCATTGCATTGAGCCGGCTTGCCCAGGAGCGCAAGGCATGGCGGAAAGACCATCCTTTTGTAAGTAGTATTTCATAAGATGCACTTGTTTCAGGTTTTACAATGCTGACCTCTTTCGACTTTCTTCAGGTAGAAAGAGGAGTGTCCACTCTTTTAGTAAACGCGGCTCTCTGACTGTTTGTGCTCATTTAATTTCTCAGGGATTTGTTGCTGTACCAACAAAAAATCCAGATGGAACCATGAACCTCATGAATTGGGAATGCGCTATTCCTGGCAAGAAGGGGGTAATGTTATCATTTTGTTTAGCAATTGAAGTATGCAAACAATACCACCTTTTGCTTTATGTAGTGGCCCCTGTCAGATATGGCACTTTGAGCAGTGTAAGCCAAGACAGTGACACTGGCATAGCAAATGCAGAATAGCATGCAAGTCTTTTTTATTTTTTTATTTATTTTTTTAAAAGCAGCTCTATTACTTATTCTTATTACAACTCTGGAGGTATGTGGTATGTCTTGCATATCCTCTTCACTTGTCAGCATAGCTAACTATTGCCAAGAAGAAGACTGAGCCAATTTCTCAGGAACCAAAACTATGGTGTGAAAACTTTATGAATATCCTTAGGGGGAGCTTGATCCGGCTTCTGAAAACCCTAAACCTGCCCTTGGAATCAAATTTCACAGTTCAATTTGAGGTCAACTGCAATTGGTGTCTCACCTGCTGCTATTAATGACACAGTTTCTAAAGGGCATTATTGAGAAACTTGATGTAGACACCTTTTTTGTTTTGGGTCTAGATAAATATGTGGCGATTTTTGGAATCTATTATTCTCTGTTCTCAGACCCCCTGGGAAGGAGGCCTGTTCAAACTGCGCATGTTGTTCAAGGATGACTATCCTTCCTCGCCTCCAAAATGTGAGTTACTGTCTGACCTGTGCTCAGTACTAACACAATCTTTAGTAGTACTACTCACATTAACAGTACTGTGTGTGTGTGTGTGTGTGTGTGTGTATACTGTATGGAAATGTATCAGCATGCTACAGTCGATTCATGCTGAACCACAAACACTAATTATGGATAATTGACCAACACATGCATACACACTTGTACACACACGCACGTCGGAGCTCACCAACAAAGGACTCTTTACAGGATAGTTGCTTTACATGACAAAATGACATCCTCAAAAACACCAAAGAACTGAATTCACACCTCTGTGACACAGAAGTCAGAGACTGTGCACAGTGAGCTTCACAGAGCTGGTATTTATAGCAGGACTGCAATTTGGAAACTGCTTTTATCCAAAGCCAATGGACTAAGATGCATAACTTGATGTAAGGAGCACAAAACCTGGAGTCCTGAGCAGTGGAGAAAGCAAAAGGATGTGTTCAACTCACAATATCTGCTGCGAACTATTAAAGATGGTGGTTAATCTGTAATAGTGTGCACATCCATGTTATAGGAGTCTGGATTTAGGTCGGATAATGGCTCTGCATGGCCGTATAATGGCCAAGGAATATGAGGCTGTTTTGCAGGACCAGCTGCACCCTGTGGTGTAAACACTGTTCCCATATTCCAAGACTATGATGCCCCCATTATACACTGCTAAACAAATTCAAGAGTGGCTTTTGTGAATATCAGGATGAAGTCAAACTCCTTCCATGGCCCCAATCACCAGATCTAAACATCACTGAACCTTTTATGGGAAGTACACTGAACAAAAATATAAATGCAACACTTTTGTTTTTGCTCCCATTTTTCATGAGTTGAAATAAAGGATCTAAGACTTTTTCTATGCACACAAAAGGCTTGTTTCTCTCAAATTTTGTTCACAAATTTGTTTAAATCCGGGTTAGTGAGCACTTCTCCTTTGCCAAGATAATCCATCCATCTGACAGGTGTGGCATATCAAGATGCTGATTAAACAACATGATTATTGCACAGGTGTGCCTTGGGCTGGTCACAATGAAAGGCCACTCTAAAATGTGCAGTTTTATCTTGAAAAAAGACATTTATTAGGCACTGAACTATGGATCTCACATGACTAGGGCTACAGATATGCATTTTTTTGAAAACCAGTCAGTATCTGGTGTGACCACCATTTGCCTCATGCAGTGCGACACATCTCCTTCACATAGAGTTGATCAGGTTGTTGATTGTGGCCTGTGGAGTGTCGGTCCACTCCTCTTCAATGGCTGTGAGAAGTTGCTGGATATTGGCAGGAACTGGAACACGCTGTCGTACTCGTACACATCCAGAGCATCCCAAACATGCTCAATGGGTGACATGTCTGGTGAGTATGCAGGCCGTGCAAGAACTGGAAGGTTTTCAGCTTCCAGGAATTGTGTACAGGTCCTTGCAACATGGGGCCGTGCATTATCATGCTGCAACATGAGCTCTGGTGGACATTCCTGCAGTCAACATGCCAATTACACGCTCCCTCAAAACTTGCGACACCTGTGGCATTGTGTTGTGTGATTTAAAAACTGCAATTTTTAGAGTGGCCTTTTATTGTGACTAGCCCAAGGCACACCTGTGCAATAATCATGCTGTTTAATCAGCATCTTGATATGCCACACCTGTCAGGTGGATGGATTATCTTGGCAAAGGAGAAGTGCTCACTAACACGGATTTAAACAAATTTGTGAGCAAAATTTGAGAGAAATAAGCCTTTTGTGTGCATAGCAGAAGTCTTGGATCTTTCATTTTAACTCATGAAATGGGAGCAAAAACAAAAGTGTTGTGTTTATATTTTTGTTCAGTGTAGATTTCCACTTGTTTCATCCTTCAAAGAACTGGAGGCTTTCTTTCTTGAAGAAAGGTGCAATATCCCTTTAAACACAGTTAATGACTTGTATGCATTCTAAGGAGCATTGAGGCTGTTTTAAGAGCAAAGGGTGGCTCTACTCCTTATCAGGTACTTGATATCCATACATTAAGGGTTTCTGTTATTTTGTCCATCCCTTGCAGTTCAGAAGTATTTTAGTATTTACAAGACTTTTGTGTTGTATCTGAAACACTTTGCATTTCTTTTTGTGTTGCAGGTAAATTTGAGCCTCCACTCTTCCATCCAAACGTGTATCCATCAGGCACAGTATGCCTATCTATTCTAGAGGAGGACAAGGACTGGAGACCAGCCATCACAATAAAGCAGGTTAGGATTGCCAAGCACACCTACTTCATTCACAGTACTGACCTTTCGAAAAAGTTTTCACTCTTTTTAAATAGCTCAATTTATTTCTGTATTTTGCATGTAGTCTGACGTGAAACAGCAATCCAGTCTTTGTTCTGTTAATATTAGATTAGGGAAGCAAGTTTTTTTCATTATATTGACATGAAGGTTTTCAGCGCAGTATTCCTTTAGGGGCGATCTTGGGTTAGTGGGTTAGATGGCAAAAAAAATCTACTTTGATTTAGTTAAACTGACTTCAGCATGTGGTTTCCCTTACATGTGAATCATCAATGCAACAGTCAGATAAATCAATTCACGCAGCATCTGCTATAAAAGGCAAAGGAATGATGCAGTGGTGACAGATTTTCTCAGGAAAGGTGATACAAGCACCGCCCATTGTTGTGGCAAGAGCTTGGAGGGGTTACAAAAAAAAATAACAAAAGGTTAGGGTTAGTCTTAAAAGGCTGGTGCACCACAAAATTAAGAGTAGAAACCACATTGGTTTAGTGTTATTTTAAAATGAATACACAATTATATAAAACATTAAGGGAACCCTGGGGGAATGTTGTTTTGTCTATTTTTACATCAATGGATATGGGAAAAAATCTCAAGACAATTTTAAAATGGGTTGTTTGAAAGTTGCAACCAGCAAATCTTGTCAGATATCTGTATTAGTTCAGGACCTTCACTTTAAATGTGAAATGTCTTACAAAGTACAACAAAGCTAATGACCAATCAAATGTCTAAGAGAAAAAAAAATGATTGGGGGGATTGTTTGCATGCATTTCACATTATTCATTGTTATTTTGGGATGTAGCAAATCCAGATTGGACATGTGTCTTTATGATAAGTTGAAGAAAATGAAGTATATAGATATTTAACTCAATTCCAGACTGATTAGAATTATGTGGAAACTGGCTTTGTTTCTTACCCTCTTTGATATGAGTGTCCACTGATTTTCACATGAAAATCAAAATGGAACAACCTGATTGGTCGATTATATAGACTCCACTGGTAAACACACAAGTCTTTGCATCCTCTGTAAGATCTGACAAAAATTAAAATGCTTGGAGATTCATGTAACCAACACAAAGATCTTCTGCAGCCGACAGATACCCATAACCACCGATATGCAGCCCACCAAAGACTCGTTTAGACATGTAAAACAGAATAAATTGCTCATTTTAAGGCTTTCACTTGAGGTTAAACTTTGTGCTTATCTTCTGTCTCATTGGTTCATTAATTTATTCTGCAGATCTTATTGGGTATCCAGGAACTCCTAAATGAGCCAAATATCCAGGATCCAGCCCAAGCAGAGGCCTACACGATCTACTGGTGAGTGGTCTGACTTCATCTCCGTGGTTTGTAATATAATCCCCACCCCCTCCCAAATCATCTGAATTATACATGTAGCTTTTTACGAACTAAAATTCTTATAACACTTGACACAAATGGGTTCATAAACGAATGTTCCAAGGAAGCCTAGAAGGTTGGACTGCTGGCGTTTCACCGCTTTACGGTTCTAAGGAACGTTCTTGTCCTTTTGTGGTGCAAGTTAGTTCAAATTTGTTTATTGGGGGGGGACCTTGATGTCCCATCTCATTTTCAAGGGGGTCCCCTCAAAAGCAATGCAATAATACAAGTACACAAAAACAAAGAATAGTGAAAGTACACAAAGACAAACCTAAGACAAAATGACAATAATGGAGAACGAGACTGTTGCATGCAACTTTTTTGCCTTGAGGCAGGAAGTGTATTGTTAGTTCTGCCCTCTTCCCCCTCAGTTGGTCAAGATCACACCCCAACACTTGACACCCCAACACTTGAGGCTGAGGTAACCGGCATTCGTAAAGCTAAGAAGTAGACGGTGAACACCAACCTGCAATTTAAAAACGAAAACAAGCAATGCCGATGTCCCCTTTTTTAATTTTTTTTTTTTTTTTTTTTTTTTTTTGTCTGCTGCACGCTATGACTTCCCTACACTGTGGCCAATGCAAATGGTATACGCCACAAAATGTCCCGAACACCATGGAAAGGCCATTTTCAGGCAGACAGGAGGGGGATCAAGGCATGTGCACACAGGGTCACAGACACACAGAATGATAATGTCAAAAATATCCTATTTATTGTCATTTTACTGTCAAAAAGTTGGACATTGTAGCTTTAAATCTCACAAGTTCTTTGAAACAGATCTGTTTTTTATTACCATTACTACAGCTGTGGAAGTAGATGGACTGGCTTCCATTTGATGCTAAAATTGACTTCATTCCTCATTCACTTGCCGTTGCATTGTGAACACGGGGCTGGTTCCAATTTCTCAAAAGGGAAAAACGCCTAACTGATGTGAACACTTTAATGTTCTAAGGTGGGGCTGTTTTAATTAGTTGTTGATTGAATAGGCTTCTTTAAAAAATTCTGAGCCTACCCTTTTTTTTTTTTTTAAAGAGACATGTCTCAAATGTAAAGGTAGAGGTGTAGCTGAGGTTGCATGAGGTAGTATATTCAGTGACCCTACGGCCACGAACATTTGTCTGTGTGTAAATGTGTATATATTAAAGGTCTGGGACTAAGTATAAATCCTGCTTTAAAGCTTTTTTTCAGGAAATTTTTGTTTTTCACACCCTAATCGAGTCGACGCAGATGAAGTGGTTCATTGGTGGTTTGTGGTTCACACTGCTGTTGTACAATAAGCATTGTGCACACCAGCTAGGTCTAATGAGATGCTTTACATTTAAGAATTGCTGCATGTGAACACGTATGCTGCTTATCAGCCTGAAAGATGAACTTTTACATGACGATAAACCTTTGCTCACAAAAGATCAGTCAGAAAAGGATTCATGTATTTGTGCTGTGTGGTAAAATTATGTCAAACTGTATGGGGTGATTTCATGACAACAAAGGAAACGGGAAAATTTTGGTTTTGGAAATTGCTTGGAAATATTTGTTGTGATTTCGTTGAGGCATCACACCATCATGATTACCCTATTGATTTTTTTTTTGTTTTTGTTTTAACCCCCTTCCAGCCAAAACAGAATAGAATATGAAAAGAGAGTTCGAGGACAAGCCAAAAAATTCTCCCCCTCGTAAGGGCGAAGACTCCGCTCCGGCAGAAGGAATGGGTTAAACAAGAATCACCTCCCCGCTCGGTCTCTCAATGAATGTGCTCCTCTCACATCGGGACTTGCTTAAAGACTTCTATTTAAAACTCCACACACATTCTGTGCCATCCGCTCTCCTCTGACCTACCATTTTTTGTTCTTAATTGCCGGTTGGCGCATAATGCTGGGAGGGGATGGGTGCTCCAGCACCCTGGTCATTTCTTTTTTAGCCGTTAATTGTCTTATGTGGTGCAAGGGACACAGCTCGGTACCAGTTTCACCAACTCCATGCAAGCTGATTGTCATCAATGTTCAAGGAAGAAAATGTCTGTCTTTTTGTTTTTATTTTGCTCTTTCACAGGGTCTATTCCTTAAGTTTCCCCCCTGTATTTTCCAAGAATAATGTAAAATTTGCTTATTACTTCATTGTCAGTATTTCAACTGCTGTATAATGAATGGCACTTTTATACTGTCGTATCTCACTAGTGTCTCTAGATGGCTCTGTCTAATTCTCTTTCGCAGGTTTTCTATTCAGCATGCTGTAATATATGATAGAATCTGCTGCCTTGGCTGTCTTTTTGTTATTCAGAGTGTTTGCTATGGAATAAAGAAAATGGCCACATTGACTGAAGCAGGTAGGCTTACTTCTGTATCAGACTTTAAGTTTATATGGTGCTTTTGTTCATGTATGTGTTGGAGTAAATAAAATTGTTTCTACGAACCTTTTCTTTAGCATTATTGGAAACTAACAAATTAATAACTGGCTGATTATTACAAGTTAAAAGGTAAAATATTAGAAACAAAGCAAAGCAAAATTGTGTTTTCTAGAAGACCCAATTCATATGTTATTTTTTATTGAGTGCTGGTGATATAGCTGACCATGAGATACTCAAAGGACATGGTGTTGGCTAAGGAAATGTGCAATCGATCAAACAACGTGTACAAACTTATATTTATTTTTTCCATAGATTAGCATGCTAGTGATTTCTAAAGAGGCATGATGAGCCCATAAGTCAAACCTAGTACAGTGATAAAATGTCTACAATCATATTTTGTCACAAGTTCTGAACTGAACTCTGGTTTCTATTTCATGGGGTGTTTAAACTACCAGCCAGGACACAAAATGGATTGTGGGGCCCCATGTGACATGAGTCAGTGTTGTCATGAGCCTGGGCCCCATATGAAGGCAGTCTTAAAAAGTATAAGGGCGTCCTGGTGGCTCAGTTGGCCAGGTGCGTACCCCACGGGGTCCTGGGTCCGACTCCTGCCTGGAGTCTTTGTCATCCCTCTCTCTCTCTCCCATCTTTCCTGTCACTCTACTGTAAACTATCGAATAAAAGGCAAAAACAAAAAAAATATATAACTCTGGAGTTTAATAAAACATTCACTGCATATTTACAGCTTCTTACAAAATTAAGTTGTTTGAAAAGACATGAAAGCAACAGCCTGTGCTATGAATACATGAATTTTCTAGATTCTACATTCTGCATAATAGCATGAGAACAGTTCATGAGTTTATGTAAATCCATGCTGAATTTATAAACTGTTACCAAATTACTTATTAAACTCCTCAGTAGTGTGAAAGCAATGAAAGTGGACTGCTGAAACATTTGTCTATTTTCCACTTCAGGCTGCTGGAGTGTTGCGTTATTAAGCATTATATTTCTCTCTGGCCCTCCATTTCCCAAGGTTTCAAGTTCAGCTTCACACTCAATAACAGTGTGTGTTCCCAACTACCTTTCTACATCAGGTGTACAGAAGTATCGGTTAAATTAGGGCTGGGAAATGTAGTTGGAATCAATATCACGATAATCAAGGATTTTTATATTGATGATATATATATATATGCGTATGCAAAATCGCATGTTAAATAATCGAATGTTCATCCCTAATGCTAGGTGTGATGTCAAACAAAACAGAAATTTTCAAATAATATTCCTTAAAATGTTTCATACCTCATTTTGTCAGTTTTTAAGTAAAATTTGCTTGCTATCGTCAATTTATCCACGATATCCCAAAATCATCACAATACGATTCCACTGAAAGACGATAAGCGATAATATTGATTTATCACCCAGCCCTAAATCAGATCACGCTGCTCTGATGGCATCCATTCTGATAATCCCCGTTAGACTTAACAATGCTGAAGGAGCTTCCTGAACCTCGGCGCTCTGCCGTGACTGAACCGGACTTCTGGAAAGCGCTCAAGGTGCAGTACTCGTTGCTGTACCAGGGAGTGCCTTTCTCTAAGGACGTGTCGCTGCAGAGCCAGCACCCCGAGTCTCCCTCAACAGCGCTCTCCTGCTCACAGCCCAGGGACAGGCTCTTCAGCCCGGGTCCAGGACTTATGGCATAAGGAACGCCCAGGAGAGAACCGTCGAACGCTGGGTCGGATCCGCATAGGCCGTCCTCCATCAGCTGGTGGTGATACTGAGAGGGGTCGTCTTTCTCCGGGACATGTGCGCACTTGGTCATGGTGTCGATTTGGAGGGTATCCTCGGCCTTGAGCAGGTCAGCTACGTTGTCTGCCGTCACCACCCAGCTCTAAAACCACAGTCATTTCATCTGCAGGGACTCATGAAATCGTTTTCGGTTTATTACGTGAGAGGAAAGACCAGTGAAACCTACCTTGAAATCTCCCTGGCAGTCACTGTATAGGGACTGGAAATAGGGTGCTGGAGTTGGGATAAAGGCACTCTGCCTCCACCTGCAAGCATGATGACTATAATGATGATAATGCTCTGTGTGTGTATATATATGTATATATATATATATATATATATGTATATAGGGGAGACCAGGGCATGTTGTGTCACTTTTTACCTTTTTACTTATTGGTGTATTTCTCAGCAGTTCCTTACTACTGAGATACAATATATTTTTCTAGCTTGGCTCTATAATATTTAGTTTCAGAAATAAGCCCGCTGAGACAACTTACCCATGTGACAACTTGCCCCGCTCTCCCCTATATCGGAAATTGCATTGCAGGTCATTGCATTCTCTCTGTCCTATGATTTGGCATTTACTGAGGAGTAAAAAGCTGAAGGAAGGCCTTACTTTTTAACAGGAGCATAGCACAAAAGTAACACGAGTGGCACCATCACACACAAGGGGATGAACACCCTCTTATCCAGTCGGGGCTGAGGAGCATGTGTAATTTTGTCTGGGAACATGGGAAGTAGAAAAGATTAAGAAAAGCGAAATTGCCACAGGCTCAAATGTAGGAATAAAAGTCAAATCAAAAGGTTAAATTGCTGCATTGTCATCAGGTTGCTTTCAAATTAAAGATACAAATGCGTAAGCCTAGATGAGCTGTTCATCTCAGGGACTTGCCGAGTGGCTCTGTCTTCCAGTAGACTTCAGATGACCATTCACTCCACTGTCCCATGTAGTAGGATGGTGTGGACAGGTTGGGAGTGGACCGCACCCTGGCAGAGTAGTCAGTGCCTGGTTTGAAATTAACATCCCTCAGCGAGTAGTAAATTGTTTCTATGTTAATTGACCTTGCCTGAAAAAGAACGAGTGAAAAGGCTGAGCTCTTATGAGACTTTACAAAAGGGGAAATTACCAGAACTACGTTTCCCAAAAAGCATCTGTGATCCTTTTATTTCCATCAACAAAGGGAATCCCATGCTTGATTGTTTATTACTGAATCTTACATTCTCTGTGTGGCCTCTTTTGTAGTATTGGAGTTCATATGACAGTTTGTTGCTCAGTTGGACGCCAGGAAGGTCATAGCTACTTTTCCAGGTGAAGTGGTATTTACTTGAGTTAACTGTGAGGCAGCATGGCGCGTTTGGTGTAACTGTCAAGAGAATGACATATTAAAGAAAACAAACATACGCAGTTTTTTAAGAGGTAAACGTCCATGAAATGTCGGACATTTGAAAAAACAGCCTGCCTTTGAATCAGCTTGTTAGGCTTGAATACCCTCAGAATTAACCCCTTGCACCCTGAGTTTCCCCTTAAATTTCCTCGTAAGTAGCTTTTAAGTAAAAACATTTTTCCAAACCGCACAACCATGTCACATACATATTCTGTATCTCCTCGTTCCAATGCTTCCCTGAAGCTATAGCATGCGTACACTGAGTGAAATATTCAAACCCAAGATGCCATTTTTTATGGCTGCACCATTATAACAAATGGAAAAAATCTAGATGTCTTGTGCATGATTTTATACACATGACCCTGTAATTCAGTATGAAATGTTTGGTATCTTTGGAAACCTTGGGATCTTGACTAGAATTAAAAATAAAGTTCTGTGTGTTTGAACAAAGCGTGTCCGTGAAACGTGTTTGTAATGATGATCCCGCATGAGAGACCTATTTTCTTAATGCATACTTTGTTCTGCATGTTTGTGTGTCTGGGTGTGACAAAGAACAAGCCAGGATCATTATGCTCCTTACTGTTTCTCCTAGGTGTGTATTTGTCGTCCAGCAGCTTGCAGCTTTTAGACCCGTTACGTGTGTTGTGACAGAGAGAGATTTCAAAGATGTCTGTATCCAAGAAGTTCAATGCATCTGGGTCATGCTCATTTGTGTTCAACGAACAGAAATGATACCCGTTGGTGTTTGACAGCATACACACATACTTCTCTTCCTCTGCCAGCCTGGCCATGATAGGGAGAGGCAAAGCAGCAATAAGACCGCCAACATGATATCATGATATTAAAGGCATTAGTGAAATGTGTCGGTAAAAAAAAAGTGGAATCTGCCTCACCCTTCCACTTGGAGCCAGTAGGAGCTGCTGTCTGATGGTGTGATCTTTAGGGAACAGTTGATGGTGAACAGGTAGTCAGTCACACATCGAAGGGGATGGTCCACATCTAGTAATAATAACAAGTAATAAGGGTAGCACTTTATTTGGATAGGCTAATGCTGATATGCAACTATCAGGTGACCAGAAGTAGATGTTCAACAAAGTATCACTTGCCTTATTTGATGCATCTCTACAGACTGTGTAACTCTATGACTATGACTTAACCCCAACCCAGATATTGTATACCTATAGACTACTTTACACTGCTGTGACAATCACCAGAAACTCAGTAGACGTTTAGTAGATATATACACATATTAGTCACTTGATAAGTTGAGTAACAGAATTGGACTATCCAAATAATGTACCGGTATGACTGTAATAAGTATATGTTTTGCACTGGTGTGGGGAAACAAGGTGCAGGAGGAGCTGTAGACCGTCGACAGATACTTCCTTATCCATAAACAGTTTGTGACTAACAGGTTAAAAGTATTAGCAGCCTTTCCTCTCGAAGATAATTGTGAACCTCCAAAATATGGGTGTCACTGTGTAAAAAAAAATACTATGCAATCATAGCACTTTTAAATCATCAAAATGTCAGGTCCCCTTTTAGTCTAGTTTTTAGTATTATATCTCCCAAAGTTATTTTAAAGCCTCTAATTTTAAGACAATGGAATTTCTCTCTCTACAGACTACAGATCATGTGATTTTAGGCTGAATCAGAGAATTTGTATAGTAGAAGATGGTGGTAATTCAATAACCTGTCATTGTAGAGTTGGTAGACATGAGCAGAAAGACAATCAGCAGCATGGACTTCCACCTCGATAGAGAAGCCTGCTCCATCAGATCGGCCGAGACGCGCATCACCCCAGCTTGTCAGATCTTGATGCAGTAATGTCGCCCTGAGTTGTAGAAAAACCTTCTGAGGGCTGAAAGAGGGAGGGAGCAGAGAGTCACTTCAAACTGATAGCTATCGCTGAGATGTTGGTAGTGGAGGATGTGCTTATTTGAGAAAGTGATAAGTGTTAGAGGGCTAAGATTACAGCGAAACCAACCGTAATCTAGTCACATGTCATAACCAAAGGCTGAAAAACATTGTAGTGTGAACCAATTCTGTTTAACCAAGAAGCTATCTTTCCCCCAATCTAACATCATTAACTTAGTACTATGCATTGAGGTTGGTGTGTTTTGTAATGAAATCTGGTATTCAACAGTAGGCCTATGCATCATCAGACCCAGTCATTTGGGAAGAAAATCATCCTTTGTTGAATTGTCAGTTTGGTTTATTCTGTCATCACTGTAACCGCGGTGTTGTTTGAATTGAGGCTGTAGCACCACATTTCAAAAAAGGATTTAAATGATTTTGTCACTGATTTACACACAATAACTAACCATGATGTCAAAGTGGATTTCTTTTATCTACAGATCTGCAGATTTTTACAAATTAATTAACAATCAAAGGCTAAAATGTTTTGAGTCAATAAGTACTCAACCCCTTTGCCGTGACACTCCTAAAATGAGTTAAAGTGCATCCACCTTTTGAATGTCCTTGATTGGAGTCCACCTGTGGCCAATTCAACTGATTGGACATGATTTAGGACAAAAGACTAATGTCTAAAGTCCCACAGATGACAGCAGTAATGTCAGAGCACAAACTTTACCCTGAAGTTCAAGAAGCTGTGTGTAAAATTAAGAGACTGTGAGGAGCCATAGATCTGGGGAAGGGTATAAAACAATTTCCCAAAAGTGTTGGGAGTTTACAGCTTCATCATAAGGAAAGAGCAGATCATCCGTCCAAACTGATCAACCAGGCAGAAGGACCTTGGGAGGAGACAAATCCAAGAACCCAAGGACCGCTCTGACAAAACGAAGTTCCTTTGGCTGCGATGGGAGATCTTGCCGAGAAGACAACAGTCGGTGCAGCACTTCACAAATCTGGGCAGTATGGCGGAGTGGGCAGAAGGAAGCCAGTCTTGAAAAAACTGCACAACAGCAGCCTGGAGTTTACAAAAAGGCACATGAAAGAGTCTGAAAGTACGAGGCGAAAGATTCTGTGGTCTGATGAAACAAAAATTGAACTCTTCAGCTGTAACCCAAAGCACTATGTCTGGCGGAAACTGGGCACAGTTCATCAGCTGTCTAATACCTTCCCTGCCCTGAAGCATAGTGGGGGTGGGGGGGTGGGGGGGTGGGGGAGGGGGATAGAGGGAACAAAGGATGGAGCCTGAGGAGAACCTGCTTCACAGAGCCAAAGACCTTAGTTTGGGGGAAAGATTCATGTTGAGACGGGACAATGAACCTGAGTTTAAAGCCAAATCAACGCTGCAATGCATTCAGAACAAGAACAAGAACAATGTGAAAGTCTTCGGGTGAACCAGCCAAAGCCCAGTTGCAAATATTGACAGTTGCAAATATTTCAACCCATTACATTCTGAGCCATAAGAATTTCCTCCAAAAAGTGTCTAAAATAACATGATGACCATAGAACATATCAAAAAATTTCAGAGGATTATCTTCTATATATGAAATCTTCCAACATGCTATTTTTTTGTTGTGCTTTGTTTTGTTTTCTTGTGTTTTATTTTGTTTGTACACCATATTCCGTCATTTTGTTTTGTGATTGATTGCTGATTGGTTCGATTTAGGCAGGTTTGTTCCCTGTAAAGTCCTTTTGAGACTTGCTTTTGTGATGAAGGGATATAGAAATACACCTGACTGGTCTGTCTCTGTGTTTGGGAGATAGGGCGATGCCATGTGTAGTGTGTTCATCTGAAAGACTGATATCTGGCCTCAATCTCACAGCTAAAGGATGTGACGACTCCAGGACTTCAGTATCTGATACCCATCATGCCACACTGAGGTAGAGTTCTTATGTGAGCTGCTGATCTTGAGCCTTGGGTAAAGCAACAACACAAAACACATTTTCAATACTATTTATGATCAGAATAACAGCAAAGTGACTTAAATAGCGAAACCCCATCAGTAAATCTATTTTAGCTTAATGTGAAGTTCTATACCAACATGAAAGCAGACAGTTCATGTTGATGGACAGTGTTTAGGGTTATTTTATGGCATTTCTGCTATATTGATCAGTTTACAGTGACAGATGGGAACAATTGGGAAGAAAAGACTTTTTCTGAACTGTCAATATATGTAGGACAGTGCATATTGGTGATTCTTTTTGAGAGGATTCATTTGAAATCGCAACATGATGACAGTAACTGGTGGAGAATGTATTACCACTTGCAAGAGTGTGATGGCAACATGTAGTGAAGCGTAGTGTATGTGTGGGTGTGTGTGCGTGTGATAGAAGGAGATCAGTCGTTTGGTGGTTATGTGTGACTCGATTAAAGATTAGAACTGATACTGAAGCTCGAGATCATGTTTCTCTTCCTCTGTGCTGAGTGAATGCGTGTCGTTTCATTGATACTGAGCTTGTAAACAT
Organism: Centroberyx gerrardi; assembly: GCF_048128805.1. NCBI lineage: Eukaryota > Metazoa > Chordata > Actinopteri > Beryciformes > Berycidae > Centroberyx > Centroberyx gerrardi. The sequence goes on from NC_136016.1 coordinate 18,113,607, forward strand.
GATAAATTTCACACCAGCGGAATCCATATCACTGTGTTGGGATGTAATCTATCTATTAAAGCACATAAAAAAAGTAAATGGCAACAAATCCGGAGGTAAAATCAGCAGCAAGCAACCTTTTGCTGAGGCTTTTTCAGTTTGACGAGAAAAAACGTGATTTCTAATTACACAAAACTGTTAGATTTGGAGTCATGAGATCAAAGGGTGAGCAATGCCTGGAGGACTCGTTGACAAAAGTTCAAATGCATGAACTTCATCACTTGTTAACGGGTGTCGCAACAGGGAGCCAGCAAAGGTTAAAAGTGAAGATGTAGTCATCGGTTGTTCACGGTTGCCACACGTCTTCAGAGCTAGCTATATACAGTAGTTTGGACAGGAAACAGGTATACATATATGTTACTATACAGGTTGCTGTGTCAAGTGTCTTTTTATGCCACAGACAGAGGTATGAGTTTAATTTGGTTGTTTTTTTTTTTTGAATTCAAATAAAACTATCAGTACTTGTCGTGGTCAACTTACTCTACCACAGAGCATAACTGTGGCCTATTTTTGCATCTTGGAACCTCAATAGCTCTCTCTCTCCTCTGTGTGAAGCAATACAAGCACGTATTAAAAACCTGTTTGCGATCAGTAATGAAGCTCTTGTGAGATGGAAGGCTTGTTAAGTCTTTACATTGCGCAACAGGAGAAACCATGATATGTTTGGCTCTATCTGCATCTTGTTGCAGTCCCTCAGCATCTGATATGAATACGTTTCTCAGTGTTCGGCACTTTGATTAAAGAGCTTCCGTCTTTGTGATAAAGTCTAAAGAAGATAGGGAAGACACCTAGAGGCGTTTCTATTGAAAATAGCTACAGTTCCAAATAACATTTACTCTGTCTGACGAAGATCTGAGGAGAGTGATGCAACTGCAGCAGCATGAAGGCAAAAAGTTCATGTCTCAAATGTCAAGATCAAAATATTTAGAGTACTGCAAATGATGTGAAGTTTTGATGGCTTGTTATTGAAAGAAAACTTTCCATGTTAGTGTTGTAACATCAAAAATGGCAAAGAGAAACTTAGTAGAAATACATGATCTATGAAATCACCAAGTAGATTTTCAAGTATATGCACAAATATCATTAGTTTAACAGGAATAAAGAGTCGTGGATCTGCAAATATTGTGTTATTATCATTTAATGTTATACAGTTGTCATCAATAATTATTGCACCCATTTTGTAGACATCCAGCAAAATATAAAAAGAACAAAAATGAAATGTGATAGTGTGATAAATTGTGATAAATTGTGTGATAAATTGAAATCACTCTGCTTCCACTTAAATATAAAATCAGTGATAATCAAAATATTAGACCAATGAAGCAATAAAGTGTCTTTTTAAGTCTAAGCCTTTGCACATGATTTGTACGTTTTTTTACGTAGTGTTCTACAATGCACCAGCGTATTACAAGACATGATTTCAGATTCTTTACTGTCATGGTAATGGTAAAAAATGACTTTACTTCTTCACTCCAAATTATTGTCATTCAATAAACACTGACCCTCCAAATATACAAATACTCTTATCAACAGCACATCTGATCATGTTGGGCGCGGACAGTTTAAGCTGTAAGGTTGCACACTTGAGGCACGCCGACATGCATCACTCACAGGCCAGTTTGCCATCAAAGGAGGAGAGGGTGATGGCGAAGGCTTGCAGGGCGCACATGGGGAAACTGTAGTCCATGGAGAACACATCCTCTGCCACACGGCCAAACTGCATCACTATGTAATCGTCTGGAGTAAAGATCAACACATAGAGGGAGGAGGGGGAGGAGAGGGATGATGGGCAAGTTAGGAATGTAGACACACACCTACAGCGTTGCATTCATGTGCAATTTTGTCGGAAAATCAAAACTGGAAGACATACAGTAAACGAACATGGACCATGGAACTTCAAACAAATGTTCGGTTAGTTTGGTTAACAACAAGGTGCATGGGTATGTGTTTTTCTACTGTTGACTGACTTTTTTGCCTTGCTGAGAGGGGTTAAAGGTCACCATTGTATCATGAGCAAAACTTTCTCTGAGTTTCCAACTTAATCATCCGACTTTGGAGGGAGTTCATGTGAAATTTCCGAGCAGGAAAGTCGTTTTTCCGATATATCTGATAGCACATGAACGCTACAACCAAAGCCTTCTGCTGTTTGGCTACCGAGAAGGTATCTTGCTCTCGGAGACGTTTCCTGTGGTTGTCGAGCGAATCAGTCGTTCACAGCTTACCGTTGTCAGGGTGGACGATCTGGAAGTTTTTGACGGAGGCCTGGGTGACTCGGCCGTGGAAGTTGAGAACGTAGGAGTGGGTCTGTTCGTTCCAGCTGGGGGATTTGTTCAGCAGGGTGACCAGGTTGTCTGTGTTGCCGTTGTCGTGACGGATCAGTAGAGTCTCAATATCCTGGAAAGAAAATTACAAAATCACAGTCCATTTGACAAAACCTTCCCAGTGGCATTTTATATGCTGCATTTGCGTTGCAGAGTTTTAAAAGTTGAGGAACTTTTCATAAACGTACACTTTTTGGACGGATGCACACTCTTTCATCATTCTCCAGCATGCCAGGGATGATCACTGTCATTTTCCTGGGACCTTTGAAGCCTAGAACATTCTTCTCCTGGAACATGATCATTGATTGTGTTACAGATTTTATTTGTTGACATAAATGGAGGAAAGTTAAGTGTGAAGTATTAAGGCTGGACTCACATAGCAAATTGCTGCCAGCTCTTGCCGGACTGATTCACACTCTTTGATGAAGGGTTTTTTCTCTGGGTTTTCTCCTCCATCGTAGACCGTGAACTTTGTGCCCAGAACGTTTGACCTGAAACAAACCGGCCTTATCAGATGAATGATGCTGAGATGACAGGTAGAACAAATCATCGCTGGGTGAAACCTTGTATCTCCAAAATGTAAACTTTTCAGCTTTGTTTTCAGCTTGATGACAATGCATTTTTGACATTGTCCAAAAGGTTTTGAAAGGGTTTCATAAGTCCAAGAGGTCGGAGAATTTTCTCACCCCATAGAGGGGCGTGTGATCCTTCAATTGAAGTGGAAATCTCCAAGTTTCCCAAGTTTTCACATGACAGCAAAATGGAGATATACCTTAGTTTTCCTATGTAGCTGTTTGTATCTCTGGACAGATCTGTCGGGTCAGTGGAGATGAGATAGTTGGACGTTTTGCACTTCTTCCTTTTTCTGCCTGCCATCAGAAATACCTTCGAGGTGGCAATGAAGAACGAATCGTAGAATAGAAGGAGACAGATGGAAAAGGAGAACTTAGATGGAGTTGTGATGGCTATAGAAAGCAAGATCACATCAGTGCAACTAAAACAAGAGTATGTGCAATGACTAGGATCAAATTTCACAGAAGCACCGACCCTCTTGCCGTCCTCCTTCTCCATGTGGAGGTAGTAGGTGGGGTAAAGTCCCTTCTCCACGCCTCTCCTGTCCCTGGTGACCCGGCACTGGATCGTCACGTCTCTCGGAGCGGGACGCAAGGCAAACTTCTCCAGATCCTCCACTGAGATGGGAGAAGTCGACTGAAATGACAAAGGGAGAGTCACTGAGAACCAGAGGTGGGGTCTTGAGTCACATGACTTGGACTCAAATCAGACTAGAGTCACTATTTTAATTGCTTGAGACTTGACTTGATGTATGAAGAGAATACTTGTGACTTGGGACTTGATTTGACTTGTACTTTGTACTTTGATGACTTCAGAAGGTTTCTAAAGTCTTGACACAAGATCTTGTGTTTGTGTAAATTACTTTTTGTTTGTTCCACCACACAACTGAATTTAAATTCTGCTTTCTGAATTTGTATGAAATGATTGAATTTATTGAAGCTTAAACTGATTATAGAAATCAAACTGATGATGTACTTAGTAAGTTATTATACTATTAAAACCATATTACATTGAAAGGTCCTACATATTTGTTTTCTTTAAGATATTAAATTGATACTGGACTCTTGATAATCTACATTTAGACTTGAGACTTGTGCCTCAGGACCTGAGACTGACTTGGGACTCGAGCAAAGTTGACTTGGTCACATCTGTGTTGAGAATGGTTTCCCCACCACTCACTTCCTTGTGCTTTTCTGTGTCAAAACAGCTTACGTGTCAACTTGCATACGTGCCAAATTCACTTCTGAAAATATGCTAATGAGTTTGTAATTTAGTAGGTTTTAATTTCTCACTCTTTCATTTGAATCACTGTCTGATGACGAACTCTCCCTGTAATTAGAGTTGAGTGAAGCCAGACTCGTCGCAGATTTCTCCCCTTTCTTTGTCTTTCCTGTTTTTTTTTCCTTCTCGATTATTTCCTCGTCTTTGCTGTCGTCGCTTATTTGGCACCTGGCTGTGGAGACAACACACACACACACACACACACACACACACACAATGTTATTCCACGTGACAAACAATTGTTTTAGAGTATTATTGATCCCACCTTGGATTGGCACAGAAGACAGATGACTCACATGTGTTGAGTTGTTGTTTCCTCTTAGGGGTTTGCGGGGCAGGACTCTGGGAGCAGTCTTCCTTTTCATTGTCACTCTCATCAGATTTATTCATCTTTGACTTCACCAACTCCACCACTGAGTCTGTCTCAAGATCTGGAAGCTCCAGGAAATGTTTCTCTGCAAATGGGGAGACGTTTACATACTGTAAAAGCTGAGTGGCAGCATTTTCATGTGTTCCATGTGTAGTGCATTTAACCAACAGCCAGTTTTAATGTTAGAGCTGTAGAATACAGTTAGATAGCAGAGGATAAATTCACAAACATTGATGTTACTCTTACGCTCTTGTTCGTGTGTCTTGTCTTTCTTCTCCGTGTCTTCTGATCCTTTCGCTTTGTCCTTCTTCTTAGTTTTTTTCTCATTTTTCTCCTTGTCTTTGTCCTCTCCCTCGTTCTGTTCCAGCTCTGAAAAAAGCAGTAAGTTGCCAATGAATAATTTATTAAAGGAAGGTGTCTTCTAGATTTAACACATGCATGCATGAAAACACAGGCCAGGGATTACTGACTGGGCATGCAGGGCCCCGAACGCCCCAGATTCTCCTGTAGATAAATTTGTAATTAAACTGTAAATTTGCCCTCTCGGACAAATTTGCATACTATCTCAGCTATCATCACTAGTTGTACACTGAGCAATTTTTTGTGTAATTTGCCTAACTTATCTGATGGGGCGGGAACTTAAATGCACACAAACACACAGACACATTCACATAAGGAATAAAATATGCCAATTGCTTCATCTCACGTTTGGCTTTTTCTTTTTTCACGCCTTTCTTCTTGGTCTTTTTTCCATCTTCCTGGGCATCAGTCTCCACTTCAGACTTTGGCTCCGGCTCTTTCTCGATGTCCAGGTTCATTTTCCTGGGGGTGCCAGGCCCTTCAGGAGGCATCTCATCTGACGTCATCGTTGTTGTGAGGCCGCACTCACCGAGAGTGATCTCCTCCAGTGGATTATCATGGGCATGTTCAACCTGAGCATCTATAGGAGACGAAAACAAAAGTATACAACTGTTTTAACTGTTATATAGTAAGAAGTCCAATTGTACAATGCTGTGGAAAATGATTTTCTAGAGAAATTACATCTTAAAAAGACTGACCAATGTTACATCGGTAAAGTTGTAAAAGATGCAGTCTGCCATTGTTCTACTTCACAAAATAATAAATTATTCTTATTCATATTATTGCAAACCATTCAAGGAAGTGTTGCTCTGGGATTGGCTGATCAGCAGAGCCATGTCATCTGAGCTGCCGGCCTTGTGCTTCCGGTTCTTGGGCCGAGCGTCTCGATTGGCCGTCACCATCTGAGTGTCGGCTCTCCTCCTCTGCTGCTTCTTTATGAGAAGAGTTCGCTGTGGGACATTTAATATTAAACTCAATTCAAACTGTGTCAACTCTGCCTCTCCATACGGTTCACAACTGGAGCTAGAACTAGGTACAGATCTAGAATTATTATACAGTATATTCGTCTTATCACTTTGATATAATACAGTGCTTTCCAGAAGTATGGGTCCACATGACAAAGATGAGCTAAGGAAAGAACTAAGATAAACAACAGGTATAATGAGACATTTTCTTTGGTCAGAAGAATGATAACATTATATTTTATTATTTAACTGATGTGCAAGAAAAGGCCATAATGTGTTTTCCTAAAAGGGCCAAGGTTGGGCTTTTAACTGTAAATGTGCTTTTGATGGTGTTTTGTTTCTGGAATAATTTAGATAATTATTTGTAATATAATTTAGATGATTAATTTGAATTGATTTAACTCTCTCTGACAACTGAGGACAGGATGATGGATGCAAGATTTTAAATACAGTAACCCATGCACCAATTTTCCTATTTACAAAAAACAAAACAACAAAAAACCCTCAATGGCAGAATCATCCTTACACTCAACCTAGAGTCCAAAGAGTAAATAGACATAATCTAATTTGGGCCTGAGTAACAGGTTCAGTTGCAAGCCAACAGGTGATTTCATGCTAGTTTCTAGGTAAATGTCTGCCTCAGGTAGCCTGTGACCATCTAGACCATGAAACTCAAGATAGCTTATATTTAATTGCAAGGCTATTATAGCCTACCTCCATTTTAGCCACTTAAACAAGGAAAAGTATAGCTCATTGTTCTACTGCCCTAAAGCATGGAGTCATGTTGCTTATCCTTTTTTAAATGCAAATACCACCCAGAGATATTATCATTCACACTATGTATTTGAAGTGAAATAGCCCCAAAAAATGTGTCATTTATTTTCTTATTAAGAACATTATCGTTGCTATTGGTACTGACTTTAAATCCACTGGTACTGGCGTAAACCGTCCATATGTATTTCATATCTAAATGACATTAAACATTTGTTTACCTGGATGTCCAGCTTCTGTTGACGCATATCTGGGTCCTCCATGTCTGAGTTAATGGTAAATAAGACTCGCTGCTGTAAGATCCCTTAATCACAGAGTAGGCCTACAAGATGATCAACAGATACACGATGTCTCAGAATAACAGAGGAAATATAGCATCAAAAGTACTCGATGCCAGAAAGTGTTCAGTGTCAAAAGGAAAACAAGAAAACTTTCAGCAATTAAATATGGAGCTGTGGAAGTGTTTCATTCTCCCACTCCTGCTCCATCTGACAGTCTATCCACCTGCATGTGGCAGAAGGCAAAGTGGATTAGAAGGGGATAATGCTCTTAAACTCCACTTCACAGCTCAGTCAGTATGGACAGTCTCAGGCAGGCAAGAAACTACAAATAAGGCCATGTAATGCAGACTTTCTATCATACGTTTATACAGTAACCTACAGCTGAAAAGAGGTAAAGGAGACGCAGAAAGATGCTGCCCTGCTCCTGTCAGTCAAAGTTTAGATTATTTAGGCCTACTACAAGTGAGCGGGCTACGTCTTTCTTACAGTTTCCCCAGGCATAAACAATCAAGCACCGAGGCCAGCGCAATCGCTAAGACTGGCACTGGAAAGATACAAATGACCCTAAAAAACCCTAAAACTTCCATGAAGGTTGTGCCGAATTGTGTATCCTTTAATTACCAGAAAGGAGTAAAATAAATTCACCCAAAATGTATCGCCTAAAATACCAATAAAACTACTCAAATATCACAAAATATTAGTAGCTACCAAAAACAGACGTTGCATGTAGCGTTAGTGGAACAATCTGGCTTGTATAACCGTTGCCATGGAGACGGGAGCTGGCGCGAGAGCATTGAAATTAACTTTTCTTTATTCATTTTTGTGTCTTTTTGTGGTTTTTGTTTCATTCCGTTCGATGCATTGATGATTTGTTTGCAAGATTGATGACCAGAGTTGTGTTACCAAGGATGTCTATTTACATAAATAGCTTATAAATAGCTGATAATCTTCCATGCTGTCATATTTATACACATATCTTCTGATGCACTTGGACACATTAGTGATGTAACCTGGGCTCACTGGTCGTTTCAGGTCTTTCATCACACACCCAGTTTGGGCTGATCAGGTCCTGTACTTGTGTCCATGTGTTCCTTCCCCTCCTGTTGTGCATAAGCCCAGGAGATGAGGGCCTGTGAATCCTCTGCAGCCCACTTCAATGCACACATCACTTATTGCACAAGAGCAACATGCAAAACAGATTCATTACTTTGGATGGGATCAGAGATTTAAAAATTGATCAACAGGCCTAGACTGTTGATTGAAAAAGTATCTCATAATAGATTTTCATACAGTTAAAAGTCTGAATGATTTCCCTAAATCATCGAATACCTGCATTATTTTAGTAGTTTCCTCCAGTGAAGAGAGAGCAGTTTTTTGGTTCTGGGGAGAACGAAGCGAACAGATTCTGCAGTGAAGTGCGACACCGGAAGAAGAAAGAAAGAGTGGAAATGTTGTTGCTAGGATACAGAGCAAGGTAAACAGCTGATCCACTGATCTGCTTCACTGGAGGCTCTTTGGGTCGCAGCCAAAAACTTTTTGGCAACCAAGCAATGGATAACTTATGTCTTTGTTAACTACGAAATTGCACTACTATTTTTTTTAATCAACTGTCACATCTAGAGTTTATATAGTTAGAAGTGTAGCTACGATTTGGCCAAAGAAAATGGATGCGAAAATAAAGGTAAGTTACAGTCTGACCACAGCTGAAATATTTTAGCTGACGGGTTTGCTAGTTTAATGTAATCTGCTGAGTTTTAACTAGTTAAAGATTGACAGCAAGCTAACGTTAATGCTAGATCCAACATCCAATATTTGTCTAATGCTTTGTTTTGTTCTGTAGGTACCATTGCCACACTCCCTGAAACCTAAGGTGATGCTATGGTAAGAACCAGATCGATCCATATGTTAATTTTGACTTTATCTACTGTTTGCAAGACTTCATGTCATCTTTAACTCTGAACCTCTCCACTGTGTGTCTTCAGGACAGATGTAAGCTACAGTGACATGGAGGAAATCGACAAAATCCAGTCCATTCCCGAGTTGGAGAGGTTTCTAACCTAATTAATGACTAGAATTACATCCATCCATTTTCACACAGACACACATGATTTTCTGTCTCTTTTTTCTCACTCTCTCTCTCTCTCTCTCCTCTGTGATAGTGCTTTATGCAGTGTATTTCGTGTTGACACTCCTGAGCCGAGGAGAGGAGTTCAGCTGGAGTTGTATGTGCAGACTGTGCTGTTCTGCAGAGAGAGCAGCTTCAACAGAGAGCAAACCTCTGCTCTCCTGTCCATCATCAAGTGCGTCCACCAGGCTAACACAGGTGAGTGAGGTAATGTCACTGGAGCGTCTCACTGCTGTGGAGCTGGCAGGCTTTGAACCAAGACGGCGTCCAAAAAAAAAAAGAAAAAGTGGCTGATTCCAGGAAAGGCTTTTACAACAATGGACAGTCTTTCTTTATGCAGTGGTTTCATGCAGCCAGGGGATAAGGAACAAGTCTGTGTTGCAAAATAGTCAGTTGCTCAACTAAGCAGATAGTAGAGGTAGTTGATATTAATATACTAATATTTAACTCTGCTGCTGGGAAAATATTACAAGTTTGTCTATTCAACTAAATCAGTAGCTAAAAAATAGTAATCTTACAGTAAAGGCTCAGCCCTTCACATTCATAGGTGATGTGATTTAAATGCTCTTTAATCTCATGTGGGATGTTTGTGTTTGAAACTCATCCCTCACAGAAACCTCCCTCAACAACATGGAACAGTGTTTTGAATACTGCAGCGAGCTCCTGCTCTGTCACTCAGTCAGGGTGCGTAAACCAACAGCAGACTGTTTTCATTTTCAACTTATTTATAATATTATTTTAACACCCAATAATTTCTGTATATGTAATCTTTTAAGCCTTCCTGCTTTTGATCTTGATGTTCCTCTGTCCTGTCTGCTGCAGCGGCCGCCCTTCAGTATCAACCTGTTCAGCTCTGAGGAAGTGACCCATATCTTAAAGTACATCCACAACACCTATATCAGACACTACAACCTCTACAAATATATTTTCACTCCGCAGGTAGTGATGGGACATTTTTATTACTCTACACATAAACATGTTGTTTTGAGTAAGAAAAGTTTGCATTGCAAAGCTCTGCCATCATTCTTTTTTTTTTTAAACTTCTTTTCACTTCACTACCATCAAAATGCACCAGGCGAGAGTAATAGTGAAGAGCTTCCAGAGTTTCTCTTTTCTTCATTTCATTAGGTACAACTTGATCTGTCTCTGTCTTACTCTGGGATGCCAGAGGAAGATGATCCTACCATTGAAGACTCTGCTGTTCCAGGTATTAGTATTGTTACAGGGTATCTGCAGGTTGTAAAACCTTTTTTAATGCTACCTGGAATTGAATTTAATACCAATTTAAAAACAAATGAAGAAACAAAGCTGGCAAAACCAGCCTATTTCCACAGGCTTGAACAAAGTGAATGAATGTTCTGAAACTATAAATAGGCAGTGTGAGGAAAAGGACAACAGGAAATTAAATGTTGAGGGACATGAAGTCCAACTGTGTTTAGTAAAGCAGATAGGATGCAGATTGTACTATTAATCCTGTTCTGTATTAATGTAAGAGTAGACATGCAGCACAAAGAAACCTGTCATTACATGGTGAGAAGAATAAGATCTCTAATAACTGTATATAAGACATTTTAATACCTTTTAAGGCCTTTAATTTAGATAATTTGTTGTAAGACTTTTTCATACTTTTTAAGGACCTGCGATGACTCTGTTATGAAATGACCTTCTGCATCCGCATCTGCACTGAATCATATTTGTTCTATTTTAGGTCAGCAGACACAGATGACCTTTATCCACTGATACTTTTGAACCACTCAGAGTCTTAATACTTGGAGAATATTTTAAGCACATTTCTTTTCTTTCTTGCACCAGATGTCGAAAAGGTGATGGAAAACGAATCAGAAGCAGCACAAGAGAAAGACCAGTTTCCTGAAACACAGGAAACATTGACCACAGAGCCAGAAGGAGCCACACTGGGTAGGCTCCCAAATCATACCAGGGACGAAAGTAATTGTGCAGAAATAACTTTCTACATCAAAACGCCTTCTGTTGTTACTCATGCAACCCAAGTGGTAATTGTAACTGCTTTGTTTCTTGTCTTTCAGGTTCCAAATCAGAGCTGAAGGCAATGATACAGCAGGAATTCAGAGAGGAGATGATGCTTGTGTTTGGCCAACTAGAGCAGCGACTGAAAGAAAGTGCAGATCAGCTCAATATCACACTAGCTTCCATACAGCCCAATCTCCAGGGCAAAAAATAATGGAAAACACTTGACTTATATAAAGCTCTGTTTTCTGTTTTATAGTGTTTGTCATTTCAAAGTGTTCATTTGCTGCAATGCCATCAGCCATCCACTCTGTCAAAGCATAAGCACTCACACAACATGAGAAAACTCAAACTCAATTTTTTTTATTATTATCATTAATAAAACTTCTTTTCTTCATGTGTACAATTATTGTACATTTCTCAGGCATAGAGGCAGGTTCTTTCAGGAAAAGCAGCACTTAGTAAACTGAAGAGGGAGTTGAGTAGGGAATGCTATCGGTTAGTTATAATAGGAAATACAGTCGTAAACAGTCTTCACAGTTTCTCTAAGTGGGTTTCCTACTAAGGAATGTCGGCATGCAATGGCAGCAAGAAGGATTTTCTACCAAACACCTTCCAATACTGTACCTGAATGTTTCAGATGTGTCTTTACATTCTTGATTGAGTCCACTGATATTGATTAGTAACACTTAATGTTTAATATGGCCTATCTTCTTGAAAACCGAGTCTTATTATATGTACATGTAATTATTAAATAATTAGTTACAGTGCATTAATATCAACTTCAGCCACACGATGCTTAGAAATCCATGCTCTCCTCAGTTATAACTGATGATCAACAGTTAATAAAATCCTTAATATACATAATACACCTTAATGCCATGTGTTTTATCAGCAGATTGTGCATTGTGTTCAGTACTGCATTAAAGTGGCGCTGCAAATATTGTTTTCTGCAACTGTTATGACCTGACTTGAAGAATCGTGAATGAAATCTTTGACCCACCAATTCAGATCAAAAGGCAGATATGGAATATGAAGTCGTGCACCTTATCTATAAATAACAGAGCCGTTGTGCACGCTAAGGCATACAAATGTCCTGGTCCCTGAATTCCTCATCTTGTACATTAATCTGCAGTAAACACAACGATTTGACCAGACATACAGCGACGGAACGGCAGCACATGCACATGGTAACATTATTCAAACGACATAAAAACCAATGCAGTTAGAAATGAGGTTGACCTTTAAGTTTCAAAGTCCTCCAGGTCCAGCAGCATGATTTTAGCTGTGTTCTGGAAGAGAGCGGCCCGGTTCTGCTGCTCGCCCTTCTTCACCCAGTGTCCGTAGATGCGGAAGGCGCAGCCGTCGATGAGTTTGCGGACGCCGCGGAGGGAGTAAGGATCTCTGGCCAGCACCTCCCGGGTCAGCGGCCGGGCCCTGCGGTAACGACTGTACATCCTAATACAGGCCAGAACACTCACTATCAGCACCTGGGGAGGAACCAGACATTTACAGTGAGGGAAAGGACATTTTTTGCTTCATGAACACATACTGTAATATACCCATTCTTTCGGACAGTCGGCCTTAATTCAATAAAATGGCAACAGTTGACCAAAATGAAGCAGTTAGCATTACGGCTCACCCTAAATGACTTTCTAGGACTGAAGAGCCGCACGTTCTCCTTCTGGTACTGCCTGAAGAAGGGATGGGCCAAGGCTTGCTCAGCATTGAGACGGAGAGCTGGGTCCACCACCAGCAGCCTGGATATCTGAGCAGCACGGAGAATTATTGGAAAAAATTAACAGAACTGTTTGTTATACTATATACCATTTTGGAGATACAAATATTGCATTGTAGCTTGTTCTTGGTACTGAAAACACCCACAGGCTTTGACAATTAGGTCTAGTGCAAACACTGAACAACTAAAAACAATGATATACTGAACAATGATGATGGGACTTAGAGCTGTCCACACACTGGTCTCATTGACTAAACAAACAACCTAGAAAAGGAGAAAGTGGATGAAGATTTCATCCAGTCTTTTGTCAACTTAATGAACATTCAGGTGAGAAGTTTGAGAAACTGGATAAGTTAGAGAACTGTCATTTTTATCTATTTGAGAAACTTGCCATTAGGGCATTCTAACATTGGTATGAACTACTCATCACCAGTATGAATTTAATAATGAATATCTTCAACTATATGAAACAACTAAGTTTGTCAAATAGTAAAATGCTATGTAGTTCACTGTGGCACCAACACGCCATCTGGACTTCAACTGTAGGCTTAAACAGGAATCAAAGTTGACAGAATATGGTCTTACCAGGTCTTTGACAGTGTCGGACCGGTCATCCCACTCTGGGGAGCTGAACTGATAGCGACCCTCCATGATCATCCTGAGCATCAGCATCTGTTTGCGATGCCAGAACGGCGGAGAGCCGGCCAGTAAGGTGAAGAGGATCACTCCACAGGCCCAGCTTAGCAACAGGTACATGAAAAACATTAAGCAAGAATTAGAAATAAGATCGAGCACAACGCACATGAATATGATTTGTGAATCTAGCATTCAAATATTGAGATAAATGTTACTGACAAAGGCATGACAAAATAAAAACAAACTTACAGATCAACCTCTTTCCCGTAGCCTGGGTGCATCTCATCCATCGAGCATTTCAGTATCTCAGGAGCCAAATAACCAGGCGTCCCACAAAGCTCTAATTTATCATAACAAAAGACAAAATCAAATAAGTTTGACTTCTGCCTCCACAGATGAAAACTAAATCCTTCACATGATGGAGTGGATCCACAAAACTCTAATATTGATCTACAGTCATGTGTTTGGTTTCAGATCACCTCTGAGACTCTCCTCAGGCTGCAGCTGGACAGAGAAACCAAAGTCGGACAGCTTGATGTGTCCCTGGTCGTCCAGCAGAACGTTCTCGGGTTTCAGGTCCCGGTGGACGATGTTGAGGGAGTGGAGGTACTGGACGGCCTCCAGCAGAGCTCGCACCATGCTCCTGCAGAACAAACAGATGTTTTAATAAGGCATGAGTTAAGTGTTCATCAGTTTCAGACAGCGACACTGACTGTAGCGAGACTTTCCCTTGTGTTCATCCTCACCTAGTCTCCTTTTCACTCAGAGTAACCTTTTCTGTGAGGTAGTCAAATAGCTCTCCTCTCCTCATGCTGAAAAGGAAAACAGCGACACTGAGTGATCGTACAGATGCAACAAAGATTTCATAAAGAGAAGAGAAGATACAAAGACGGCTGCACTGTCCATAAAACGTGAAGTTGCTGGTGGCAAAAAAAGGTGTTCTTGGAGTTAGATCATGAAGAGAGATACATCATGGCCTCTAGTACTTGAACATGCAAAAAGTAAAAATGTGAACAATAATACCAAGGCGCACCCTGATGAAGGCATGTAAGCCGAAAAGCACTGGTGGGAAGCCAATATAATAAAGGCTTTTTAATATCTTTCACTGCAAACAGTGTGCCTCCATCTTTGAGAATGGCCATTTTTTTTGGTTTTTACATTTTTCATGTTCCAGTACTAGAGGCCATGATCTATCTCTCTTCGTGAAATATTTAACAAATATTAACCTTTCTGTTGAACGACTTATTTGTCTTCATACTCACAGGTCAAACACCAAAAATATGAAAGTTGTCGACTCATAGGAATCAATGAGAGTGACTAGGGGATAAAAGACAAATGAAACCGTTTCAGTGATATTGAATTCCTCATGACATACAAATCAAAGCGTCTTGCGGACCAAAGGAGAATAGAGAATACCAACGTACTAATGGAGGAGTGTCCCTTCACCGTGTTGAGGACTTGGATCTCCTTCAGCGTGGAGGTTTTCACCTCCTCCAGCTGCTGGACCGTCATCTTCTCCGCTGTGATTTCAATGATCTTCACCGCCAGCTCCTGTCCTGTGTGTCTGCGCACACACCTGCGCACCACACTGCTCACACCCCTGACACACACCACCAGGAACACAGCATGGGTTTCACAGGTGTGACCAAGTCCACTTTGATCAAGTCCCAAGTCAGTCACCAGTCTTGGGGCACAAGTCTCAAGTCAAGTCTCAAGTCTATGTAGAAAACCAAGTCAAGTCAGAACAAATCAAGAGTCCAGTATCAATTCAATATCTTAAAACAAAATATCTAGGACTTTTCAGTGCAACATCGTTTTAATAGGATAAAAACGTGGTAAGTGCATCATGAGTTTGATTTCTGTGATCAGTTTCAAGTTCAATAAACTCAATCATTCCATACAAATTCAGAATTCAAAAACAAAATTTAAATTCAATTATCTGGTGGAACAAATGTCGTACCTTTCAATCGAATTCATTTACACAAACACAAGATCTTTTGTCAAGACTTTAGAAACATTTTAAAGTCAAGTACAAGTCAAAGTCAAGTCCCAAGTCACCAGAACCAAAGTCAAGTCAAGTCTCAAGCAACTAACTTGAGTCTGACTCGAGTCCAAGTCATGTGACTTGAATCCCCACCTCTGCTTTCACCACACAAAGTTAAATTGATGTTTATGTTTCTTTACTGGACTCACCTGCCAATCACCTCTTTAGGATCATACTTCTGGTAAAACTCTTTGGCCCCCACCCAGTCTGGCAGCTCGTCTCCAACAACTATGTCTTTGGTCATGATGACAAATTATGAATCTATAACAACAACAAACAGTGACAACTGTCAATGAAATGACCGACTTTATAATAGTGCTGCATGTTTTTTAAGGTGGGTAAGAGGAAGCCCTGTAGAATAATCATGTTGATCTACATATCTACTCAGAGTCACTAGCAAGTTTTTGCATGCATCTGTACGATTTGATTCTGGTTAGAAGGATTTCAAAGGTCTCGTTCTCTACTGACAGTTAGAAACGTCTCTTAACCGACTTGCTAGTTAGCGGTGTCTTTGCTTTGGCCTTGGCTTAGCAGGTTCACTGTCCGTACCCCGGAAATTACTTACCATGTATGCAATCAAACGACAAAATAAACGAGACTAGAGGAAACCGAATGAGCGATCAAACTAATAATGCCATCCACAGTCCGAGGAAGCTAACGAGAAGCCATAACCGTATGCGAGCCGACGTTGATTCTATCCAGATAATGTTAGCAGTAGCACCTGAATTGTTTACATTCTAGTCGTCACATTCCTTGAAACTTGTTTTTTTTACCGAGTGTAACAGCACTGCCTCCGCGAGGACGGAGTGGAACATGCAAGATGTCGGTTTGCGTTTTTTTTTTTTTTTTTTTACTGTAGTTTCAGGAATATTTAATTATTATAAATATATATATATAAATTTCAAGATTTTCCAATAAACACAATGTATTTGTGTTTATTTCTCTTCATATTCTTGACTGAAAATAATCCTATTTTTTAGTTACCGGAAGTGCAATTTCGTCATCTCCTGTAGCTTCTGGATGTTTTACGATTTCAATTGCTGCTCGTGAAGGTTTGTAATATATGTCAGAAAATAGTCAATATAATTCTGCATAGAGTTGCTGTAAAGATACCTCACATATGTATGTGATAGCTACTGAAATAAACTGCCGACCAATCATTCAATGCAGTAATCAACCAGCGCAGTTTAGCTAGCCAGTTCGCAAAATTAGCATAGCTCGGTTAGCGAGCTTGCTAACGTGAGCTGAACGTATAAAATAAACGGTGATTGTTAGCTTTCCAGACGGTGGCCCATATAACAGCAGTCGACCTAACAGTTCAGGAACATATAACTTAATATTGACGAAGAGGAGATCAGTGTTATGAGTCTGTTAAATCTGTTTCTGAGCCTGCAATATAAGCTAATTCCGTTGCTGATCTTCACCGTCATCAAATGAATGAGTTCTCCAGTATTCTTTGTTTTTGTTTTCAACGTTTCTAACGCCAAGATTTCATTTCCTCTTGATCTTTCACAGCAGAAGTAATGATGTCGGGTGCTGGGGGAGGGAAGCGGCCCTCAGGAGGGGACAGTCCCCCTGGCCCACCTGAGAAGAAGAGCAAAAAAGAAGAGAAGACCACCACCACTCTCATTGAGCCCATACGCATAGGGGGAGTCTCTTCAACGGTTAGTCAGCGTCTCTAGTTCAAGAGACTTGTTATCCTCACCAGCCCACTTACAAGTATCTCAACAAAGATCTATCTATATCAAGTCAATTTCAGTAAAACATTCAAGATCTTTGATTTCCGGTGTCTTCATGTCTGTATCTATCCAATGCTTTGTCTTGCAGGAGGAAATGGACATGAAGGTGATCCAGTTCAAGAACAAGAAGCTGTGTGAGCGCTTGGAGCAGAGGCAGGCTATGGAGGATGAGCTGCGAGAGAAAATTGAGAAGCTGGAGAAAAGACAAGCCACTGACGACACCACCCTGCTGATTGTCAACCGCTACTGGTCGCAGGTGCTTCTAACACACAGAACAATGTCTTGCACAGTGATAAGTTAGTCTGTAGATGTATCATTGTAATTCCTGTTAAAAGATCTCACAGAATGCAATAGATAGCGCTGTATTCAGTGTTCAGGACCCAGTATTGTGAATTACATACGAGTGATGCTGAGGCTGTACAAAATATAACTCCACTGTAATGTTTTGTCCAAAGAGTTAACACTCATTTCAATCTTTTTGTCTCTAACTTGCAGTTGGATGAGAATGTTCACATTCTGCGCCAACGCATCGAGCCCGACGCTCCAGCGACGGCCGCCCCTGACCCTCCCTCTGTCCCTCTCCCTGACCCTGCCCCGATGGAGGAAGACGGGGTGATTCCACCCCCGCCAGCCCCTGCCTTGCCTCCACCTCCACTCCCAGAGGCACAGAATGAGGAGGAGCAGGCAGAGCAGCAGGAGGAGCAGCAGGAGAAGCAGCAGCCCCCTCCTCCTGATGGGTTGGAAGAGTCGTTGACACCCAAAGAGCCGCCACAGGGATCAACAACGGGTAAGGAGGATTTTTACTGTCAAAGCTTATCTGCTAAAATCCTGAGGAACTTTTTCCCATGGTGCAAAATTTGGGCATCAGGACACAAATTCAGATTAGTCAGACAATCAGTCAGTTTTCAGACACATTACCCCAATATAGCAGTGCACTATCAAATTGATTTGCCTTTTTTACGTGTGTCCTTTGGGCTGCATGTTTCCAGTTCATTGCCTTTGTTTACGTTGCGTCCCTCTTTTCTCTCCTCATTTCCAAGATGAATCAGTTTGAGGCTAGACTTGCTGAAGTTGTGGGAGGATATGTGCACTTATATGACCCCACAAGCAGGGACTATAAAGACTACATCTGGTGTGGAGTGTCATTAAACGAACAGACCTCAAGTTGCAGCGAGTATACAGACATTTTCTTACAGCGCTGAGTTTGACAGCAGTTCGATTTCGCCCAAGGCTGTTTCAGACTTAGGGCCATAACATAGCCTAGTTTCAGAGCAATATCACAATCCCCTGTATCTATATTTACTGAGTACACTGCTACATGTTTTAAATGACTTGGGACTTTGCCAAACGGTCTGTCTTTGCCAGCTTATTCTGTCACTTATCTGCACCAGCTCCACTAATTTGTCTTTCCAGGATTTCATGTTTTTTTGGGACACACAACTCCTGTTTATTTCTGATAAAGACTTGGGTTTTAATGCTTTCATCCCATTATTACCTGCCTTCATTATTCTAACCTGATTGCAACCCTCCTGCTGTGCAGATTCATCGCCGCCACCTCCTCCCCTGAGTGAGAATGCCAAGGCCTTCCTGGCCACGCTGGACCACAGCAGTGAGGAGGAGCTCACTCTGCAGCTGCAGGACCGCATGCAGTTCAGCAAAGAAGCCATTGCCTGCCTGGTCTGTGTGTTCGACAGGCTGCACAGCCGCATCGATGAGCTCTGCAACCACGTCCAGGCTGCAGGTAACTATGGAGACTGTGATTGACACATTCATACATGATTACGTGATATTACATACTGTACATGACATTCATACATTGTTTATCCCACATTAAAACCAGTTGTACTCACTACTTATTTCATATGTGAACATTGGTGCTCGCATGTCTGTGGCATAAATGTGAGCAGTGTTTTTGAGGCACCCATAAGCTCCCCACTGATTGGGTACTACTAATCTGATATTCATCGACAGTGTATGAGGACGATAGCCAGTCTGACATCATCACTCTGAACCGCACTCTGCTGGAGGAGAACGGTCGACTGCAAGACCTGGCCTCCTTCCTGCAGGGCAGACACCACAAGATGTCCATGGAGGTAGGTTGTCCTTGGCACAGTGCATGGGTGTCAGTGTTTATGGTGAATATTTGTGTGTATGAGAGTGTGAATGAGAAAAATTGTAGAAATGGAGAAGTTTCCATCGTCCACCCTGAAATAAATCCTTCTTCCATATCAATGCAGCTGTCTTCCACTTCTTTTCTTTCAACCTTATTCACTTGTCACTGATTAAACAGCTACTGTCATATCTTGTCTTCCTCTCAGTACAATGAGTTAGTGGACAAGGTGACCAGCTCTGAGACCAAGGTGTCTGAGATGGAGACGACCGTGGAGGACCTGCAGTGGGACATTGAGAAACTCCGCAAGAGGGAACAAAAGCTCAACAAACATCTAGCTGAAGCCCTGGAGCAGGTGTGTTTGGATATGGATCTGTGTGTTTCTGTTGTGTGTGTGTCTATCTGTCCATGAGGCTTACACACCCGACTCTGTGTTATCGCTGTTGTTTCTCTCTTACACATCAGTGGATAACGATAAGGCCGTAAGCACCTGAGCGTGTCAAGCCAGCTGTTGCTATTAATGCATATCCTTCTGTCTATGTGTCTGTTGATAGAGTTTTATTGTTTACGTCAGCTATCCAAATGTCAGCAAAACAAGCAATATCTGAATAACATGATTTATGGGATAGATGTGGGTGTGCTGTCTGCTTTTGTGCTGTTGTCCTTTCTTGTTTTTTCATTTTATGACCATTCTATTGTCTTTTACTTCTGGTTCTGTTGTCTGTGGTCTCCAGCTAAACTCTGGGTACAACAGCACTGGCAGCTCAGGTGGGCTACCTGGAGGCCAGATCACGCTGAACATTCAGAAGGTAAGGATTCATAGGTAGTCTTTTTTTTTGCATGCAATGTTCATAACTTATTTTTTATAACATATACCTAATTTATCCAACTGGATTTCACATCATAGCTGTAAAAGTTTGAGTGTTTACCTTAGAATGCTTTATTATTTTTGTCCAATACAGTCATACAGTGTTATTATCATGCTTGGAGAAAAAGGATACAGTGCTGGCAAAACATTGGTTTTTACTTGACAAATTTCTCCTGTTTGCCATCTGTATGCACACTGTCTTTGTTTTCATCCTAGTTTGAGAGTCTGAATGCAGAGTTGGAACAAAACCAGGAGTTGGCAAACAGCCGCATGGCAGACCTGGAGAAACTGCAGCTGGAGCTCCAGGAGGCTGTGAGGGAGAGCGAGAAGCTCAAGGTAATGCTGCAGTCCCTGGATGGGCTATTAGAAGCATTGCTATCAATACATGTAGTGGTCTGTCAATATTCTAAATGGCACAATCACATTTTCCTGAGACAAGTCCTTTTCATCTATAGTTGGTGTTATAGTGTGGCATCAGACTTCCATGTCTCAACCTTCACCTGTCCTCTCAATCTCCATCCTGCTTTCCCAGATGGACCTGCGGAATATTCCAGAGGAGGTTGTGAAGGAAACCCCAGAGTACAAGTGCCTCCAGTCCCAGTTTTCCCTGCTGTACAATGAGTCTCTAGGGGTGAAGACCCAGCTGGATGAGGCACGGGCCCTCCTGCTCACTGCCAAGAACGCCCATCTCCGACAGATTGAACACATGGAGGTAACTCTCAGAGGATGGTGTGTTTGTGTGAAGGCATTCCCATGAAGATTCCCATGAACACTCAACACTGATGAATATTGCTGCTCTCAGCAGTTTCAGTAAAAGCAGACCGGCAGATATTACGTTCATATTATGATAGAACTATTTAAAGCAGTGGTCTTCAAACCTGGTCCTTAAACTATATTATGTAAACTTAAGGCCTTAAAAGTTCTTGAATACAGGTAGACAAATCTTTATAAGCCTTAAAATCATTTTAGAGGTCTTAGAAATGTTGCAGTTTCTTGGCAGATATTTCTTGGCAGTTTACAGTTCTCATTTTCACCTGTATTTCACTTGCGAAACTGGCCTTATATTTCATTCTAACTGTCGTTAAAAAGATCTTAAAAAGTCTTAAATTTAACTTGACGGAACTTGTAGACACCTTGCACACTGGACTAGTGACCCATGAAATAAGCAGGTCGACCGTAAGTGTGAAAGGGGAATTAGTGAGAACATGTTCAACAATTCCTTACTGCTCTTCAACTGTTCAGAGTGACGAGCTGTCCCTTCAGAAGAAGCTGCGGACTGAGGTCATCCAGCTGGAGGACACACTGGCCCAGGTGCGCAAAGAGTACGAGATGCTGCGGATCGAGTTTGAGCAGAACCTGGCAGCCAACGAGCAAGCAGGTACCGTCCAAAACACACCCTCCTATCAGTCACTCTATTAAAAAGGAAGGGAAAATATGCCGCTGTGTGGTGCAATAGCATAGATTGTCGCAGTGGAGTATAGTGGTGAATAGGCAGATCACTCTTTCATCTTTACCTTCTTAGTTTCACACAGTCAATCTGGGTGAGGGGTGGTCTATGGATCATGTTTTGTGTATTTTATAAACATGTTTGATGGCTATGTCCGTTGTTGAATTTATTTATAGGTAACCTAATTTCTGACAGAAGCTGGCCTTGCTGCTGTAACCTAGTCCAGACTTCATAAATGTATGACATATGAGAACATCCATCATTCCCACTGCATTCCTCATAGAGGCTGTGGGAGCTATAGACTCTAGTTTGCTCTCTATGTCTATATTTTGGGATAGGAAATGTTCCAAGTTTTCTTTTTCTCTCCAAAATTTTGGAGAATATACTATTGAAACAACTCCTACAGGTGGTGGAAATGAAATAATTGTGAACATTTCTTTGTATGTATGTTTGTTTTTTTGGTGACAAGTTCAACCCAGTGCTGAATCTGCCCCTCTCGGGAATTCTAATGATGAATGCAGGTTATGGATCGTGCTTCTAGTGAGATTCAGTGCTTCTGACCCTAAACTAAGTGCGGCCTTCGACACAACTGATCACGCTGTTCAAATTGATGCATTAAGGAACCTGCCCAAACATTTCTTTCATTTGGGTGATGATATCTCTTCTGTTTCATTATGTGTGGTGCACTTCAAGGCTCGATCATTGTGGCGATACTGATTTTTGTACACATTAGTTGTCAGCATAGCATCTCCTTTAACTGCCATGCTGGTGATACTCAGCTGTTGCTCTCATTGGGTGAGTGCATGACCCCGTAGCTGATGTTGAGGACTGGATGTCCCAAAACTTAATCCAACTAAATTTGGACAAAACTGCTACTAAATCCAGCTGACACTTGGTCTTTTAAGTCTGTACGTCATGCTTGTATCTAAGAATCTAGGCTTTGAATAATTTCTTGACTTAGAGCAACATACTAATAAGCAGGTTCAGACTTGTTTTTATCAACTTTAGAACATTGCAAAATAACAACTCTGAGAGATTTATACATGTGTTTTTTTATCATCTTACCTTGACTAATGTCCTTGTCTCTTGGTTTGCCAGTCTGGCAGCTCTAGACTGTGCAAAATGCTGCAGTTTACTGACAAAGTTGGACGTCATGGGTTCTTATTGCCTGTATTTTAGGTTATCTGTCCTAGCTTCATTGATTCATTTGAAATTGATTTAAGATTTCACTCATTACTTTTATAGCTTTGTCAGGTTGGACTTCTTGTGCTATAGGATAGTCTGAGCTCCTCAGGCGGGGCCTTCCTGGCCAAGTGGCCATTTCATAATCTAGGCTAAAGACCAAAGGTCATTGGGCTGTTTTGTCTGGAGCATAGGCTGCCAAAATCTGTTATCTTGTAAATCTCATCTTAAAGCACACATGTGGCTTTAATCAGTGTCCAAGATTTTATTGTTTATCTTTGCTTTTATTTATTGTGTTATTTTTTCATAAAACACTTGGTAACATTGTTTCAAAAAGTATAAATTAGGTTTATTGTTATTCTAAGAGCAAGCAAATATGATGGTGTATCCACCATATACTGCCACTTCCCTCCAGTCACTACCGGTCTGGGGATAAATATACGGTTTGTTCATGTTTTCTAAAATTTTTCTTTGTGTCCAGAATCTGATGATCGCTAATGTCGAGCATGTTGACACATTTCCCTTGTTGATTGTTCTTCTCTTAGCACAGATTAGGGTTCGCCAAAAACAAAACTCATGTTGACTCTCCTCTTTATCAGCCTGATCATCATGCTCTCTTTCTGCTCTCTCAGGACCAATCAACAGAGAGATGCGACACTTAATCAGCAGTCTGCAGAACCACAACCTCCAGCTGAAAGGTGATGTGCAGCGCTACAAGAGGAAGCTGAGAGAAACACAGATGGAGATCAACAAGGTAGACCATACGATTCATAGTGTGATGTGTAATCACCAGTTACATTGAGATGCAAAGAACTGTTCCTAAGCAATACCGAAACAATAGTAGTATACGTTTCCTCTGATGCTAGTCACTTTGTTAATCAGCGTTTTTGATGTGACATTTTGTTTTTTGCTTTATCAACAGTTGCGGTGCCAGAGTGGTGACACCGGGGTTCTCATCCTGGAAGAGACGACGAGCGACGGCATGGATGTGAAGAAAGAGGAGGATGAGGACCAGGAGGAGGAGGAGGAGAGGAGGAAGGAGCTGGAGAGGCAGCGGGCCCGGGAGAGAGAGCGGGAGGCTGAGAGAGAACGAGAGAGGGAGCGAGAGAGAGAGAGGCAGCGCAGCGAGGAGCTGAAGAGAAAAGACTCTGACACACTGAAGATGCTCAGAGGGGAACTCAAGTAGGTTCCCTTCTGTTAAACTATTCAGAATTTTAAATCATAGCTGGTGGAAAAAGTTACTGAAAAACAAGCTGCACACAGAAGCACAACACTATCAAGGCCAGCCAAAAAATACAATACTGTTCTGTTTTTGTGTAGCTAGTCGCTTTTTGTTTTGTTCTGTAAGTGAGCGTCTGGTGCTGATCTGTAATGCTAGAAGCAATGTCGTTAAGCAAATGTGTGAACCTGGGTTTAGAAGCGCTCAACTCATCACACTGATGATGTTGTTTCATGTCATTCTAGTTTCTTTGTCCTCACTAACCCGTCTAACTATGTCGTCCTCTCAGGAAAGCCCAAGAGTCCCAGAAAGAGATGAAGCTATTGTTGGACATGTATAAGTCTGCCCCAAAGGAGCAGAGGGACAAAGTCCAGCTCATGGCAGCTGAACGCAAATCCAAAGCCGAGGTTTGTTCACTTTCTCTATTAGACATCCTTCAAAAATGTCTTCACATGATTCCTTTGGGCATATAACAGTAAGGTGTTCATGAGCTGCTAATAGGAAAACTTTCACACCTGAAGTTATATGCGTTAACAGTCGTCTGTCTCTAATCTGGACCCACCCAGGTGGACGAGCTGAGGGTGCGAGTGCGAGAGCTTGAGGAGAGGGAGAGGAAGGAGAGCAAGAAGCTGGCTGACGAAGACGCCCTCAGGAAGATCAGAGTGGCAGAGGAGACAATTGATCATCTACAGAAGAAACTTGCTGCTACTAAACAGGTGTGTCCCTCACTCATAACCATATCAGAGCATGTTAAAGGATAAGGCCGGTGTTCTTTAATGCATCGCTTACCGTCAACAAATCCTATGAAAATAACAAAATCAACAATGCGTTCGCTCTACTCCCGTTACTTTCTGACTTCCCACGTAACGTTTTTAGCCGTCAACTCGGAAGTCATTGGCTCCAATTGTAAGCTAAAAACCTTTAAATACAGCTCACAAAGACATAGTTTACATTTTAACAATCGCTAACTGTTACCACGAAAAGTCAGGCTGTTGTAGTTATTTCCAAATCAAATTCAAATGGGAACAAATTCTTCATTACGTCGGGGACTATTTTCGGTGCTACGGAACTACTTTCCTGAGATTGCAAACGTGTTTACAGCCGGTTTATTAAGTTGTTTGAGGAAAAAGTCGGCTGGCCCGGTGCATCGCGATGATGAAATATGTTGCCCAGAGCAACGGCATGGCTCTTTGATGTGTTTTTAACCATTTTTTTTAATACAATGGAGTTCTATGGCTGCTGGGACATGGCTGCATTGGGCACCGGCTACATGGACGAGACTTGTTGGCAAAACAAAATCATTGCTGATTTTGTTATTTTCCATAGGATTTGTTGACGGTAAGCAATGCATTAAAAAACACCAGCCTTATCCTTTAAGTGATGTGACACGAAATGAAACTCCAGTGAGGGGGGGGGGGAGCATTTCTTTTCAAGCAATTCTCTATTTAAAAATTTGCCGGAAAGGTGTAGCCTATTGTGAAAAAATATTTGTTAATTTACTTTTGTCAGTCATAATGGTATAAAACATAAGTCATTACAGCAAAATGACGTGCAAAGACGGTAACATATGACGTAAGTGTGAATTAAACTTTAACCTGTTTCACTTCCTAAACATTTTAAGCATTTCAGCACTGCAAGAAACAAGATAAAAGCCTGACAATGACAAATACTTAACCAAATAGACCTAATAAGCAAAGTGACTACAAAGCATGAACTCAAGCATGAACTAAACCTTTGGGCAGCTCTTGATATATATATAGGCCATCTGTGTTAAGAATGAAAGTAGTACAATAACTATCACATTGGCCTAAGAGCGAACTGCTCCTAATCTTAGACAACCAAAGAGGAAATGAAAGCTTATGCTGTGGCCTGGAACTTGAACCTAATCATCTGGTTACTGTTCAAAGTTGTCTGCCTGCAATGTTTAGTGCCTTTTAAGATCCCAGATGCAGTCTTTGTTGGTAGCAACACATTTGCAAAATTTTTGTACCTCCAGCTCATCATCTTTTTTTATTTTTTATTTTAATAGCTTTGACCTCATTGTCTGTAACTTCTGTCTGTGATTTCAGTAAAATATATACAAAATCTATAGGCACTTGGAAGCTGTTATCATGGCGGTGATGTGCAAGTTGGTCAGTGAATCGGGAGTAACTGGCGTAACTGAATGAAATGAGAGAAGGTGAATGGTTTGTTCTTTCCCAAGTTTGAAAGAGCGGACCCCTTAAAAAAAAAAACGAATTGTGATCGAGCATGGGATAAGTAGTGGTTTTTGAGAGGATTTACCAGACAAACTTTCTAACTGTTGAATCTTGCCCAGGTAGGTCTCTTCCCATGCAAAACTGTGTGCAACCCGTAGCAAACTGGAGCTAGAACGATGGAGTTCCTTGGTTTATTTAACATGATACAAGCGCCTGTAATATCATTGTAAACGGAAGATTGATGACACACATCAGGTCTGAGCTGACTGATCATTTCCTTGACCTCGTCGTCCTGTAGATGTTTTCCAAGAGTTGAGACAATCTTATGGAATTTGATTAGAAATTCACCAAACAAAGGGATTACGAGAGGAGACCCTCGTGACAAGGAGACATTATAAAAACATTATGTGATTAGGCTCAAAATGTTGATTGAGTAATGTCATTGTAATGATATAATTTGAGTTGCATGGATTGCGGATACGCCCGCACTAGATAATGTAATACGCATGTCTTTTTCGTGATGATATTCGTTCAATTGTTGACCCTGCTGCCACCTTGAATTTGATATCAGTGGAGCTTAGGAGGTTATTATCGGACTTGGGGAGGAAAACAAGTTAATATGGAGCACATTGTCTTCACACAACTCATCTGCAGCGTGAGCCGCAGAGCACATTAAGATTCTTCATCCTGTAAGCTTCTATTGGACTAAAGACGTAAAAAGTAAATAACAAAGATGTGGTTTTTCAGGAGTGCAGGACACCCAAGTCCCTCAAATGGAGCTGTGTTCTTGTTTTTATTCCTGTATTTCTATATTTTTGTATTGTCTTGACTGCATCTCTAAAATAAAAATAAATTAAGAATGATGAATGCAAGGAGATTCATTTAGAACTGAAGTATAGACGCCAGAATAAATATACCCGACGCCAAAATTTTATTTTGGCAAATAAAGCAACTCTACAAGGTCTCAAATAAGACTAATGGGATGCTCTTCTCTGTTTGCAGTCCCACTGTGATCTAGGCTGATAAGACGGGTGTATTTTTACATTTAAATCTTGTCTAGCGCAGTTTCAAAGTTGGATACATCGGTGAGCCTAATAGTCATATTTGTCTGGGTGTACTAATGGTTGTGAGGTTACTCTCTCCACCTGCTGGAAGGCTGAGAATATTATATGGCCTCAGGTGGCCAAGGCCTTGGGGGAGTGGCTGGCAGGGACACAGTTCTTTGACCATGTGCAAACTCATGTTCCTTTGTTTGAAATAAGTTTGTGTAGTAACTGTTTGATTTTCAGCTTCTGAAAGTACTTTATTTTGGATTTTTGCATCTGTAAATAAGGAAATATCAACACTGGACATTCAACTTTTTTCATACTTCAGGAATTTTATCTAAAAACAAGACAGGAAAATGATTTCTTACTAAATGTAATTTTGTTCAAATGCATAGCATTATAGCATGTATATAAATGACTACAAATGGTGATCAAAGCAGGTCCCACTCTTTCTTAAAGTGTCCAAAAGCAACAACAAAGGCACATGACTGCGTTTCATCACTGCCGTCTGTGTGTCATTCCAGGAGGAGGAAGCCCTGCTGAGTGAGATGGACGTGACCGGCCAGGCCTTCGAGGACATGCAGGAGCAGAACAGCCGGCTGCTGCAGCAGCTCAGGGAGAAGGACGATGCCAACTTCAAGCTGATGAGCGAGCGGATCAAATCCAACCAGATCTACAAGCTGCTGAAGGAGGAGAAGGAGGAGCTGGCTGACCAGGTTCTCACCTTCAAAACCCAGGTGAAAGACTTGGATGGAGTCATCTTTATATTGTTTTCATCTGGAAATACAGTATCAATAGTTTTGTTGTGGCTGGGTACTCAAGCACTGACTGGTTACTGTTGCTGCCTCCCCCAGGTTGATGCACAGCTGCTGGTTGTACAGAAGTTGGAGGAAAAAGAGGGCATCCTGCAGAGTTCACTAGCCGCTCTGGAGAAAGAGCTGGGTGTCCGGACACAAGCACTAGAACTCAACAAGAGGAAGGTGAGTTGAGAAATGCCATCGATCATAATCACCTTTAAAGTAATAAACCACAGCTTTTTCATATAAATAAATGTCCGTTTTGCAACTCTCTATTACCAATAAATACCATACAATAGTGACTCAGTGCTTTTACATTTGCTGAGGAAGACCCTCTTTCCCAGGAGAAATCCTCTGCTACACAGGAAGTGATGTGTGTTTACAGAAGCAACAACAGCAGTCTGTCTGGAATAAATATAAGAAAAAGAAGAAATATAACAAGCTGCAGTCTACATTGAGTGTTTTTATTATTACAGTATGTTGGACCAGTGCCTACACTGAGTGCAAAACACCAAAGCAATGACTGCTAATGGTTCACCAAAATCAAGAAAAGCAAGAATCTCGCAGATTATCACTATGCACGGTACTAAATCTCAGCAGTTGAAGCACAAAGAATAGAACCAAAATGGCTCAGATTTATTCCAGTTTACTACATAAAACAATCACTGTTACCGCACTGGAATTTCAACATGACTTTTTTATTGAGTGTGTCCGGTTCCTTCCCCGCTGCAGGCGGTGGAGGCTGCCCAGCTGGCGGAGGACCTGAAGGTGCAGCTGGAGCACACCCAGGCCAAGCTTAAGGAGATCCAGGTCTCCGTGGCTGAAAACCGCACCGCCCGGGAGAGGGAGAGCGGCAACCTTAAACGAGCACAGGTACGTCGAATTTTGGTCCTGGGGGTATCGCTCATTAGAGTCCCAAGTTCTCACCAAACTTATAACAGGGTTCTCCCTTGAAATCCTTGAAGGTTTGTGGATTTCAGAAAACTAAAATAAAGCCTTAAAAGGTTTTGAAAATGACTGGGTGGCCTTGAAAGTACTAAAATATATAGCACCCATATTCATCAATATGCCTCAGTTCTCTTTACCTCTCTCTCCCTCCCAGGATCAACACTTAACATCCTGATGAAAATTTTAAGATGGATATTTACTTTGATATTTGAAATGAAAGATTTCACTGTGATTTCTCTTGACAATATCATGAGCAAAAACTCAGATGATGTCTGATTTTAACCAGTGTCATTTCTTACCCCAAAACATGCCAATTTTGAGTCCTTTATTTAATTGAAAGTCATTGGGAAGACCATATTAGGAGTGAGTGGGTTTGAAAATAGGTTGTGGCTTTAACTCTCTCTCTGCCTTCCAGGAGGATTTGTCCAGACTGAGACGGAAGCTGGAGAAACAGAAGAAGGTCGAGGTTTACACCGATGCCGATGAGATCCTGCAAGAGGAGATCAACCAGTACAAGGTGAGAGAAAGGAAACATTGTTTATGTGCCATTGGAGGGATCGCATATTCAGGCACTCACATCTGTATAAGACAGGGGCATTAAGTAATTTATGACTTCGACCTCAATCAGCGACCAAGAAATTGCGACATCGACAGGTTTCTGGCACAGCCTACTAACCGTTGCAGGCAGAAATATGAAAGTCACAGTTTCACAATAGAGATGAGACGAGAGCGGAGATCAAACAGATAAACAGAGCAGATCAAACAGAAACGTCTTGTGAAGAAGTGATATATCACAGTGCAAAATAATGCTGCTTTGTCATTTGTTTTTTGGCTTGAGAATGAAATGTGTTTTTTTAGCAGTTAAAAATGCAAAGGGGGGGGGGGTGTTTCCAAAACAGAGGGTATGGGCCAGAAAGTGAGTTTTTGAAAGCCAGAATTCCCAGCACACTGCGAACTAATCGTTGAGCCACTGGTATTGATCAACAGCCCTATCAATCCCGCGCAGATATATTATGGTCATTTTGCGCTATGGGATTGTAAAAATCTTACTTAATGCATCTTTAAACGTTAACTGTTTTACCATCCGCTAAACAGAGGTAATTAATAGTGTTAGCAAGTCATTGTTTGGCCCATATAAACTGTATTTCTCCCTCGCTCCAGGCCAAGCTGCGCTGCCCCTGCTGCAACACACGAGACAAGGAGACGGTGCTCACCAAGTGTTTCCACGTCTTCTGCTACGAATGTCTGAAGACGCGGTATGACACCCGGCAGAGGAAGTGCCCCAAGTGCAACTGTGCCTTCGGAGCCAACGACTTCCACCGCATCTACATCACCTAATTCACGTAGAGACGCAGGAGAGAAAGAAGAGAACAGTAGACGGAACCAAAGGGGAGAAAAGTAGTGAAATGACGAAGGAACTGAGGATGTTTTCAAAGAGGCAGACGTTTTCGGGGATATCAGAGGCTTGTGTTTTCCCATTTTAATCTCTCTTTGGAAAGACTTGTTTTACCGCATCATTGCCAGTTGGTGCTTCAGTTTGTGACCAAACAGATAGTGAGACTTGACTGAGTGAGTGTTGTGCTGTAGTTAATAAAACGCAGTTGTTTGTGCACACGGTGATGTTCTTACATGTTGACGATCTGCACTGTTTTCCTGTCTTGTCTTTGCAGTTCTTGCCAATGTTAAACATCTTTACTTTTAATGAACTGGGCCCATGTTTTTTTTTAAAGATTCTTTCGAGTTTTTAATGTATTTAAAAACGTTGAACTTCGCCGGTACATGGTTGGTCTTTGGATTATTTTGTCCTGCTGGTTTTGGAAATCCTGTGAATCCAGTGAAGCTGAAATTTCCCTCAAACTTCCAAGCATCCATCCATTTCAAATCTGAGTGGACTGCATGTACAAAACTAAAGATGTTTTTTTTAGTATTACATAAAAAAAACAACAGCCTCTCTAACTTCTTTGCTTAGGTTGTAGTATTAACAATGCCTAAGAGACAACAGCTTAGTTTGGCACCCGGTCAGCACATACAGCAGTGTTTGGATCACCTTGGGCAAAGTCCTCAGTGTGTGTTCATCCTGTTACCATGGTTCCTGTTGGAGAGTTTGACACAACATCTGCAGCTTATAGTGCCTCATTACTGATGAAATCACTCCAGTGGAAAGTCAGCTCATATGGGTGTCCTTAGTGGGCTGTGCTACTCCAGGTCCTCCTAGACCACTTTACGAAAGGTTACCCCTGACATCCAAGTAGAAAAACATCTGTTTAACAACACGGTTCGGTCTTAATTGAACCAATGAAACCCCTTTTCCTCCATTCTGATGATGTGAGCTCTTTAATGAGAGTTTGGGCAGCGTCTGTTTGACGTTAGCTCTTGTGGGAAAGGCAGTTCACACCATGTAGCACACATAAAAGCTTCCAGGCTGCAGAAAAAGAGGGTCTATGATGTGAAAAAACACAAAATCCTCATCATGCACTGGGGAAAACTTGAGATTTTGATGTAATGATGAAGAAATGTCTGAATATTTAGGTTGGTCATGATAGGTGGGCTGTGGTTGTTTTCTCATATGGACATGCATAACCTGTCATAAATAAATTAGAACGGTTTCCATTTTGTGCATAGTGATAATTTGTGTGCCAAGCAGCACAGATGTTGTGTAATTACTGCTGGTCTTCATTATGTAGCCGAGAGAAAAGTTGAAAAGCGGCCAAACTGATTGCACTTCAGGCATGCGTCCACTGGCTTTGTTATTGCATTTTTGTGTAGCGGGCTCCACCCTGCCCCAGACTTTAATATCACGACCCTGCGTCAGCGACATTAAATATTCAAATGTGAGTTTTTAAAAAAGCAACATTATCACTGCGTGCAGGGCGGCAGAGCAGAGAAAGCACTGAAGTGGACACAGATAAAGGTTTTCTGTTACTCGGAGCAGAATTTCCCATTAGTCTGAAAATGCAAATATTATATAGTCTAAATGTCGTCTTTTGACTCAAGTCTGAAGTTATTGTTCCTCTTCTGTGTATGGGACCCAGACTCATGCCAGAGACTTGTGTTTTTTGGCAGCGAGACGTGAATGACGTCGACAGGCGTGGTAATAACAATGAGAACACTATTAACTCCAGACTACACAGACTCTCTAACCCGAGTGAAATGTGAAAAACCTCAAGGGTGGGGCCACATAACATAAAGTGTATGGATTGAACGGCATCTAACAAAGTCGATCCAATTTAAACTTTCACTTTTACTCTTTAACAAACGAAACCAAATAGTGTTGTAATGAAGTTTCCTGTAAGTCTGGGTCGGATCCTCGGTGCGCGTAGAGGATCCGAGCAGGCTACAGTACATAGGAAATGACTCATAGTAGTTGAACTGTTAGCGTGGGTGTGTGCGCTATTAAAACAAGGCGCAGACTCCTCCGGGTGACTCACTCTGATGCTCGCTTTTCCATGGTGAAAACCAGCACGGATTGTTAATCAGATGAACTTTCGGGAATTGTGTAGCCTACAGCGAGCAGCCGACCCAGCACCGACATGGCTTCAAACGTCTTCTGCGCGCTGTGCGGACTTATTATTGCGGCCGTGACGAATTTCCATGGTGTGAACGCACAGAAAAGTAAGTAAAATAACTTAACACTTGTTTTTTTTTTTCCCCCAACAAGAACTGTGATTTGTGTAAGCTGATGACTTGAGAAATAGGTTACCATAGACTTAAGATTTCGGCTTGATAATGGGATTATATAACTTTTATATTAAATGTTTTTTTCTCGGGTATCCTTGTCAGTGAACACGGAATATGTTGGTCAGTCTAATGGAGTCAGATAATGGGGCTGCTTACAGAGCCGCTTCCTCTACCAGCTGCATTTCTCACCGGTTCCGCATTCCGATCGCCTTATTTCACCCCATCCATGCCCCTGGGTGAAAAGGACAAGCCACATGGAATGGTGCACTGCTAGTGTCCATTATGTGGAAAACTGTAAAATAGAAAAAAAAAACATCTAAATATATAAAAAGGTTTTACAATTTCACAAAAATCCCAGTTTGTGACTTTCTTTCCCCAGCCCTCTGGATGGATTATTTGGATCTGAGCACTGGGAACAGGCTGAGAAGCCTAAAGCACTGGACTATAGAGCTGGAACATAATAATGAACTACTGAATAATTGTATTGATAAGAACATTGCCATAGAAACAGTGCGATCTTATCTTATCTTATCTTATAGGCATTGGACCAACTACATTTAAATAGACCTTAAAATCAAAACATTAGAATATAGCCTACAATACATCTAGAAAATTAATAGTCATTTATTTGTATAATTTGGTATCTGGACATCTGGACATCAGCTGTCAGTGATCCCCCCCCCCCCCCCCCCCACCAACCCCCCCAAAATAACTTAGGAGAAACTATAGGACCCCCCCCCTCCCACACACACACACACACACACACACACACACCCATCCTCTTTGTCAGGTTAGATGTTGAGGTTTGTCAAGGTCTTTTAGTCATGAAAACTCATTTGATACAAAAAAAAAGATGATTTTTAAACTTCATCTTTACTCAGTATTAACTGATTCTTTTGACAGTAAATGATCTTGTTACCCATTATTTACAGACAGAATACTGAGCCATAATACAACTCCTGTGGTTGCCAAATGTGAATCAAAACGATACCTCTTTGCTTCTGAAAGTTTTAATATTGGCTAGTGGAAATTATGCCTTCTATGAATGTGTGATAAAGTGGTATAACCCATTGGAATAACCTATATAAAGTCCATGTAAAGTCCTACATTGAAATACCCCCAACGTTGTTCTTTAGCACTCAATTGTTCAAGTTTTGATCAGGAACAAAAATATTGCTGGAAAATGTTCTCAGTTTGATATTAGCAGATTTCAGGCTTTTGTCTGTTTTGAGCAGACAGGTTTGGTTTGTGATTGGACAGAAGTGAAGGTCAGGCCAGGCTCAAACTTCACAGTCATGCTCTAATTCCTGCTGGTCACTGTTTGAGCCCTTCAGTCGTGGGTCACCTGGACCCGGGGGATGGCGGAGTAATGCTGAAAGCACGATGACAAATGCTCACCAGATCAGTGACACATTTTACTGTGACCCCAATAAAGTGATTCAGCCCAGGCAGGCAGCAGTGCAGGCGGTCCCGCTGTGGCTCTGGAGGCAGGAGCGGATCATGTAACCTCCTCACAGCACAGTCAGCCCGTCACAAGTCAAAGTCCTTCCACTTGACTTTTAAAACTGGCGCCTTTTCTAATGTCAGCCGATGAAGAGTGACTTCCACAGCCTGATCGACAGATATTGAGCGGCTCGTGTAATGTGACCGGCTTCAGACCCTTGTTGTAAACATGCAGCCTCTTCTGTTCTTGGCCATATAATACAATGTAATCGGCAATGTGTGTGTGCTTTGACTGCAAATGTATACTGTGATGTAGGCTATTCTAAAACTGAAATATCATTCTGGATGCATTTTGGGTGTGAATGGTGAAACATGCCAAGATAATCCAAGATAATCTTTCCTCAGAACAGTGCAGTCTGTGTTAAATTAACTTGGCCAACATTCGCACTCCCACAGCCATAACCGTGAGAGTTTTTTTCCCACCTGTTAATCTGTACTGTCACTGCTGTACAGCTTCATAGAGAATGAGATGCAAAAGATAGAAAAGATTACATTGAAACTGGAACTGATAGCACTACAAAAATATATCGCTCATTTGGATGTAAAAGTTCAGACAAACACTATATGTCACTTTGACACTTAAAACCATCATATAGAATAGGCCTACAGATCCTGTCTAGCATGCACTTCATTGTGAGCTATTATGCACAGGATGAGCAATCAATAGCGCTGTCTACCCAAAACCGCTGTGAATAACCCACACTGACAGTTTGATGTTATCATTTTCATTCAAGGGCAGCGCTGACCCAATTTCCTGCATATTCATCTCTCTACTTTTAGTTTACGTCAAAGTCCTTTCTTGAGTAGTTTTGGTATTGTTTTCTTTGATGACTGGAACAGCTGACTTTAAAAAAAGGGTGCCATTAAATGACATACGATGACTTGCCATATACCTAGTATGGTGGTTTATTTTTACCATGTGGAAAAAAAGAGGTTGCTCATGCAAATACACTTGCGACACTGAGAAGGAAGCATGATGAACATCATATTTATTATCTATCGAATATCTATAGATTATTTGCCTGTTTCACTCTTTGTAACCCTGTTTTTATTTCATGCCTGGCTTTTTTTATTCATCTTATTCGCTTTGAAGTAGTGTTTTGTAGCACTGTTTTGAAAAGCTGTGCATATGCTCTATGAATTAAGCTTATAGGGTTTGTAAGATGTTCAGCTTGATATTCATTCATGCATCACATCAGTTTATTAATGCACACATCATGCATTTACACCAAAGCCAGAGTTAAGCAGTTGAGTAAATCCCACATCTGATAATACAGAACAACACACTTAATGTTATCTTTGCTCTGTACATTGAGCTTGCTGTTGGCCTTTACTGTGTCAGATATTCAGGCTAATTCCTCCCTTATCATGTAGGAAGTGCACAGCTTTAATTGTTCTACTGTCTGGCTGCCATAAAAAGATATGAAGGTTTCCATTGTGTCCAGAGAGGTAGACATTTTCTCTGTGCGTGAGCTTGTGAGGCTTGTTCACCGCTGCGGCTTCTTTCTCACAGATACTGTATAACACAAGCGTTCATTCTCTGGAAGTCACACACGTACACACACTCAAAACAATTCAGCGGAAGCACTTTGTGAAAACACATCCTGCTGTTCACACACCGGCCGCCTCACCGGGCTTGTGCCTGCGCAACCAAAATCACTGAGTAATTCTCTTTTGCATTTGAGCGCATCAGCAGACAGTCAACCCCAAAGGAATTTCCCATTTCGTTTCTTAAGAAGAAGAAACCCACAGCGTTTCTCAGCTTGTCGGCTTGACTCATACCATTTTATCTAGCATTCCAGCTCCATTTCTCCTGTGAGTCACCTGATTCTGTTTTTTTTTGGGGGGGAAGAGGGAGGAGGAATTTTGGTGGTTTTCAAAAACATCTGCATCTTTCTCAAGGGAAGTCTGTCCCACTCCAAATATCATCATTCTCCTTTTCACATTACCACCACCGTCGTAATATTTCATGGGCTAGAGCGGTGGTAAATATTTTATAAATCAGGAAATGTGTTTTGCTTTGGGAGAACTCACATAAACACTCACAGGGTTTGGCTCTTGCAGAAAGTGTTCCAGCGGATGACTCGTGACGCTTTAGAATGACATAACTAACAGCCAATCTCCAATGTTTTTCTGTGCGCAGGCCAATGTAGCAGTTCAGAGTTCTGGAATTCAGATGTGGATCTCTGTGTGCCATGTGCGTCATGCAAGCAATACCCGAAGACGCCATCGTGTAACACATGTAAGCTATTTAATCAGGTCAGATGGGCCTTCTGGCTTGTGGTGCCATTAAAGTGTTATTGTGGTAACATGTTGCTACTAGCATGCTTTCTGTTGTTGATCTCATTATATCCAAACAGCAGTATCTTCTCTAACTCTCTGAACTCTGATGTGATGTGTTCCTCTACAGGTAGGCCTATATATGTAGAGGAGACATCTGATGTGTGGAGACTGGCGGCCATCACCAGTTTCTCGGTGCTGGCTGTGGTGCTGGTTGGTGCTGCGTTGATTATCGGGGTTATGGTGCATCGGCGCAAGTCACAGAAACGGCCTCTACGTGGTAAGAGTCTTCTGTAAAAACTGATCTGAGGTTGACCTTTTGGAGAGTGACTTAGAGGGTTAAAATACACCCATTTTGTCAGCTGAAATCGCAAAGAATGGCTGCCGTAGAGGAGAGTGTCCCATCCTCCCCAATTGAGACCCTGTAGATTCACTCTATTTTCCCAAATGTAATTCTGGTGTCGGGTGTGGACTCTTCTCTACGGAAGAGGATTAGGGCCACGTGAAAAATGTATATGAGTTCTGAGTTTAAAGGCAGAATTCTGAATTTATTCTCAGAATTCTGACTTTAAACTCAGAATGTCAGAATTCTGACTTTTTTTTCTCCGAAGTCTGACTTTAAAATCTGAATTCTGACTCAGAACTCAAATAAATCTTTCACATGTGGCCCTAATCCTCTTCCGTTCTTCTCCACCTACACGAAGTGACGAATCAAAACTTAAAAGAGAAATACCAACTGTCTCCACTCAGAGAAAGCTGGACTCACCAACATTAGATCCTTTGCCTCTCTCATCCTTTCAGTTTCCCTAAAGCATCACAGACCGGCCAGGCTGGTAAACACGAGCGTGCAGCGTGCAGTTTACCGATGTCACGCTACATGATTTCTGTGTATTAAGGCTTTGCAGTCGCGTCTCAAATCTCTAGAGACCACATCTGGTGCCATCATGGAGGTCCATGTGAGAATGGGCTGTACGCAAATAATGTCTAAATATATAACAACTGGGCTAAAAAAGAGAAACGCCTGAAAAAGACTGGTCTGTGTGTAGATGCATTTAGTAACATTAACATTAATCAGTAAAAGTGAATAGTCTAATAAGGTAAATTTCTGTCCAAATTTAGGTCACTGTGACACAGAAACTCTTCTTCTCTGGTCGCTTTGTGTAGCTTTTAAGTATTATTGTGGTTCAGCTGAATTTTGCATAACCCCTTGTAAGTTGTCTCTATTGTGAGTTTTAGTCTTTAATATTGAGACACCTTTAGTTATTAGTTATGTTGAGTCAGGATAATAACAATAGTGAAATGTGTTAATATGGTAACAAGGCCAATTTGTCACAGCACTGATTCCAAAGACAAATGAATGCTGGGTAAAATAATCATGTTTCTCTTCCTTTACTGCAGAACCCATTGAAGAAACTGCGGGGCCACTTTATCAAGCTTAAACATTTGAGTAGGTATACTTTTCACTTTTCACTGTGTTAACTAGGGTTAGACTGATATATCAGGCTGATATTGGCCTTTGAATATAAATCAGATATTGGCCAGTCAGTGTTTCCCAGTGCTGATAGGATGGAGGAGAGGATATGATTTTATTCAACCAGCTTCCTGGGTGTCAGTCTGTAAAAACAGCAGTGAAACCTGCCTCACCTGCCTTAAGAAGCCTATGAATTGCCTTTGTATGGATTTTCACTGGGTAAATAATTAAATTATGGGGACCGAATCCTTGTATTTTGGGGACTTTCTGGTCAAATTGAAATATACAGCACAAAACATGACTATTGGCAGCTTCCAAAAACCCCAAAACATCTTATTTATCACCCTTCAAAAACCCATCTGTCGAACCCTAGTCACGACACGTTATTAATTCTAAATGTGAGTAATATTTTAATCTTGTATAGTTTATGACAACGACCAGGCATGACACTCTCTCCGTTAAATAGACTTTTTTTATCTTGGCACCACATTAAAAATGCGACGTTTCGTTCTCATGGATTGCCCCCATCTGTAAAGCAGCACCTCTTCTCTACGTTTGTTTGAGCTCAATCTTTTTTTTTTTCTTCTTGAACCTTGTATAGTTTGACATAACGTGAATGTAAACTCACCAGACTTTAATCAGTCCCATGTCTTCCACAGCCTCATCTTTCTCTGGAAACAGATGTGACGGAACCAAGGAAAGACTGGTTCAGAGTCAGAAGACGCTCTGTGCCATGAACTGTACTCTGACCACAGGGTATCTTTTGAGTAGAAACGGACCATTTTAATTTATTATACTGTTCAAAGCAGAGATGTGCTCAGTTCTCATACTCGGCGTAGGTTCAAGTGCGGATACGAGTCCAACAGTGCACTGATCATGTGACTTACAAAGAGCAACTCTCACACCTCTTTAGGAATAGTGACATTATACTAGCGGTGGTATCATTTTCACATTTTACTTGCCTTAATATTAGAATTCTTATAAAATTTGGATTTGGAAGCCTTTGTCGTGTACATATATAGTGTGTATATATATATTTTTAGATTCAGAAATTTGACAAAACTGCAGTCATCCTTCCAGAGTGACAGACGCCGCCCCAAAACCTGTATTGTATTTTCTATCACCAGCAGGACTCCAGTGAATGTAACACAGCTTTTGTTGCCTGCCGGGCCACAGTTTGGTCGCCTGCTATCCAGCCGGGTTAGGAGGGGTCTATTTGCTGGTCATTTACCACAACAACAGCCTCTTTTAAGATGAACCACAACAAGTGAGCAAGACATACTGTTAGGCACATCAAGGCCATTTGAATGTAGCTATACTTTTTTTAGGTGAAATGTATTATCCCTGCCAGTACCTCCATTTTAGAACGTGTGTACCTGTTCTTTCGAGAGCCTGATACAGTAAAAGTTGTTGATAAAGGGAGTGAAACTTTCTTATGCACTGTTCCTGGGTCTCCTGAGAACAAAAACAGACCCTCCATTGCAGGTCATTTTCAATATTGTTTCCATGTTACAAAGTTGTGATTTGTTTTTGTTTTTTTGGTAGGATTTTGCTGTATTACCCCCAATTACCCACATGTTATTGTCCCTGTGGTAAATAACATGTGAGAGTATCAGTGCTTGTAGGGCAGGATGTTTGAAACACTAGACATGCAATCCCAAAACTGCTAACAAGATATGAGAAGGTTGCAAGGAATGTACTGTAGTGAAAATTGCACCTATAATGTCTTAGGTGGAGCTACATAATCACATTACTTACTAACTCTGACCTGTCAAATCCTTTCAGATCTGCAACAGGGCAAAAGACATGTAATGTCCAGGAAGTCTAGCAAAAAGCTAAGTGGTCACGTGAATCATTGAGTGATTTGGGGGGGAAAAATAGTTTGTTTTTTCACTTTGCTTCCCTGTTTTTGTTTTTCAAAATGATCTTTATCTTCAAACTATGATGTGGCACCTGTTCCTTAAGGTGATGCATCAAGATAATTTGCCAGGCAAAATATTGAGATATGTGGTGTGTGACTGACGATGTTCTGTTCAGATCATGTTGTGGATCTGCTTGTGGGTAAACTGCTCGCCCCCTGGCAGTAAAATTGGGGAATTCGTTAAAATACAGATACTTGCATTTTTTTTTAATATCTTTATATTATTTA
The DNA here is from genome assembly GCF_048128805.1 of Centroberyx gerrardi. NCBI lineage: Eukaryota > Metazoa > Chordata > Actinopteri > Beryciformes > Berycidae > Centroberyx > Centroberyx gerrardi. The sequence continues at coordinate 18,153,732 of NC_136016.1, forward strand.
TTTTTTAAAGTATCTTGCCACGTTGAGTTGCATCAACTGCTACATGTGGATATTGATCGTCAAAGGGACTCCTGTGAAGATTTTTGTACAACTTCTACCAGGCCAGCCAACATTGTTACTGAGCAATAACTAACATTTTTTGCATCTTTTTCTTGCTTTCTAGTTGTGTGTAATTGTATATACATGCACTGGCTTCTTTTAGTTAATGCAATGTTACAAATAAACTGTGCTTTGTGTACCAAATGTATTTTCACAATAAAATTGACAACTTTCATTAAAAATGCAAGGATTATTGATCTGCAAACATGTCATTTACCATTATTTTTAATTGGAAACATTCTTATATCTACTTTGTTATGAGCAGCTTAATATGTAATGATATACATCTCACATTCACTGTCTGAGAAGAATATAGACACAGAACACATTGTATTTTCCAAGTCATTTAATTTCAACAACTAATTTTCAATAATTTGCTTATATTCTAAACTAAGTTCTAACAAAGAAGTAAAAATCTACGCTTCAGAGTGACAAAATAGTTATATAAATATGAATTAAATATTGAGCAGACTTGTTTCTGAGCACTAAAAATTCAATAAATCAGAATGTGTGGTATATGCTTTTTATTACACAATAGCTAATCTAGCAGTTTTCTCCTGCAGAAGAAAATCTTGCCATAAATGTACAGAGATCCAACCAATATTTCATCCTAATATTTACAGAGCTCTGAGATAAACACATGACACAAATACTAGGCTGTGATTGTGATCAATGACAGAGGAGTGAACATATAAGTGCCATAGGAGAAGGGACCGGGATCATTTTGGAAAACAATAAGTCAGTTTACAGTTTTAACTGAAATGTTGACGTGTCATTTTACATGTAGGCTACCATGGCATATGAAAATACATTACAGTAAGACAGTCTAAATCATCACAATTAATGCACGTAAGATTTTAAATAATGTAACAAAATGGCAGATGGCAAGTTGTCAAGACTGTCATGGTTTTGAAGGCTATTGTTTGTATCCAGAATATACTGAATCTGATAATGTCACTGTACTCAATACAATGGTAAGACATAAAACAAATGAGAGATGAATTGAATCCATGCACTGAAACAATATCTTCTAAGAGTTCAGCATATTGCTTAAATATTACGACCCGCAAACTCAGGTGAGGTGAACTATCAGACAGCCCAGCCAACTCGTTCACGGTCAACTGGAGACGAGTCCCGGGGGGAAAAAGCATCGACACCCCGACAAACAACCGTCTCCGCTGGTTGGCTGCATTATTACAGACTTCACTTCCCCTTAGGCTACAAGCTTCTCTACTACCAAATGTGCAAATACAACTTTGAAAATGGCAAATCGCAGAGAAGGAATCATGTTGTGGTGAAAACGGCTCTTGCAAACCATGAAGTAAAACCATTACGTTGATGCTTCATAGATTATCAGTCTATGTGTCTTACAATTACTATCAAAGTTTGCATGATTACAGTGTATTCTCTAGAATTAAGCTGCATGAGGCATTAAATATCAGTTGCTAGGTAGGCAGGGCTTTTGATGAGGTATTTCATACGTCTGACCAGTGCCACACATATTAATATATGAAATGTAACGTATAAGGCATAAAGAAAATCAAATTTCATACTGTTAAAATGACACCGAAGGCCATGTGTTCTCCACTCCACTTTCCTAGATTTCTGATTTGTCAAAAAAGAAACGGCCAAAGGAACAACAGGCACCATAGACAAATAAAAAAATAATTAACCCAAAGAATCAATAATTGCACATTTATCACAGAACAGTAAGTTGTTAATTGACAGTGAAGATGAAACTGGTTCTTTTCTTTAAACCCATAAAGCTAAGTTTGTAGCAATACTTGTGCTTACCTGAAATTAGGAGTATTGACCACATATACTGATATTTTAACATACAAACAAAAAATACCCTAAATCATTATATTTTGTTTGTCTCATATACAGCTTTTGAGGGGAAAAACCATTGATGGGGACAGGAGCAAAAAGGAACCACTTTCACTTCACTGTTGCAATACTTTTGCCACCGAGTGCATAAAGACGTTTTAACTAGTTGTGGCTGAGCAGGTTAACAAATCAGAAGATTAATAATATTCCAGAATAAACGGAATTCGCAAATCAGAAACATGAAAAAGACAAAATAAACATTGTGTTCTACAGTATACCAATTACAGTGAGAAAAGGTTTGTTCACATGAAACGGTTAATTGCTACAATCGACTTACGTTTTAGGCACTGGCACTTAAACATAACTGATGCTTCTCAAAGGTTCGAGGGGGATTACAATTCAAGAGCATGCAATGCATGTGAAGTTACAACAAAATGTATCAACAATGTTACAGAGAGACAACGGACAAGAAAGTTGACAATTACATGAGCAAAAATATATAGGTGTAGAAATGGCACAAGTGAAAAATATCATGCTCAGTTCAGAAACTGATTATCTACAATGTTTTACACATCAGGTATGTTCCTTTTGAAGGTTTCCCCTGAGTGTTGCCAATAACACCGTCCTTGGCTAATTCATTCCTACCTGTTGTAACTGAGAACTGCGGAATTACAAATCGATTGATGAAGTTCCTTAAAGGCTACATGAGTCTTAGAAGACGCAAATTTTTTTTTTTACAACATTCATAAAAAGTTTTTCTATTAAAATATGCACAGAAAATAAAATCAATAGAACAGGAATAAATTATTAAATACATCCATTTTAGCATACAATGCCACTCAAACGTGAACTTGAATATTATTAGCAGTACAACCATTTACTTGATTACATGATTTCAGTAAATCACTTTGCCATTGACCTTTGGATACACCCAGAGGTATTTGACTGAATAATAACAGGCTTGCCCTATGTGAAATCTCAAAGGAAAGTGACAGTCCTTTGACACCTATGGCAAAGCTGACAAAAGGATTCAGAGATAAATATAGTCTGTATATTTTCTTTTGTAAGGAACTTACGGAGGCACTGAACACAATTATACATAGCAAGAGAGGAAATATCACCTTTATCAGAACAGTACCGTCTCATAAAAAAGCAAGTCATCAACGTGTTGATCATGTTCTCACATGGACCTGGGCTGCAGTTTTCTGTTCACTTTGGTTGGTTGGTTTGTTGAAGAGGAATGAGGGGAGACTGGACTCTTTAATGTATTGATCAGCCGCCCCCATCAGACAGTTCAGTATTCTGGGATCTTGTGTACTCCATGGAAAACATTGAGACCTTATAAAAAGCGGTCTGACCGATAAACCCTCTGGAGACTTTTCATTGACGTCGCCATCCGTTGCAGAGGTAAGATTGGAAGTCAATAATGAAATGTGCGTGTCTTCAAAGGAGTTTTTGTCAGGACCTCGGGGCACTTTCTGAAAAAATACTGTTTTACAATTATTGATAGAGGGATAAATAAGAGGACCACTTGCCCTCTCTTCTCTTATATACTCTAGAATCCTACTTCAAAGGAAAGACCCCATGTCCAGGTCCATAAAAGTGTTAGCATCCATGCTAAAAGAGGAGTCGTAGGCCTGGGTGTTCTGGTGCATCTTCTGATGGTGTCGCAGGTTGGACTTGCTGGAAAAGCTCTTATCGCACAGCAGGCAGGCAAAGGGCTTCTCTTTGGTGTGGATTCTTCGGTGACATATGAGCTGAGTGGACACGCGGAAGGCCTTGCCGCACTCCAGGCATTGGTAGCGCTTGGGCTCCGTATGAATGCGCCGGTGGTTCTTGAGAGCCATCAGGTTGGTGAACTCTTTCTGGCAGACGGAGCAGAAGAAGGAGCCCGTCTTATGGCTGTTCTTGTGGTTGAGCAGGGAGCCGGCGTGGCGGTAAGTGCGTCCACAGTGCTCACAGACGTGGCTCTTCTCTTCTGTGCCAGGGGCGTCATTACTCTCCTGTGGGTCAGAAATGCTACTTGGCATATGGGACAACGGTGGGACCAGCTTGGGCATTCCCTCCATCCCCATGGTCTGATTTATGCCCGCGTCCCAGCAGAGATTGTTATCCATGGGCGCACCCATGCCTTGTTGATAGTGGCCCTGAGCCCTGTGGTGCATGTCTTGGTGCTGCTGGTAGCTGGCTGTGTTGGGAAAGCTCTGTTGGCAGGGGCTGCAGACCACAGACCGGTCCTTTGAGTGCACCTCCATGTGGCTCTGCAGGTGTGCGATTAGACAGAAGGTCTTGCCGCACTCGGGACAGCAGTGTCGCTTCATCTGGGAGTGTATCTGTAGAGTGAGAGGATCAGGGAATGTCTGGAGACACAAGGTACAGTGGTGGAGGTTTTCGGAGTGTGTCTTTTTATGGTTGAGGAGGGAGCCAGCGTGGCGGTAGGAGCGCCCACACAGGTCACACCTGCAGCAGGGACACGTTCATATTCAATCCTTAATATTCCATTGCTACCCTGATCATTTTACCCAACAGTGAATTACTTCTAAACTGGAAATGACTGATAATATTGATAACTCATTTCTTACAATTATACTTCAAAATAATCCACAAACATTCAAAATAGCAGTCAGAACAGTTATGTACAACAAATGGCATATATTAATATAAATATTAATCTGAAAAATACATACTACAGTAATGATGACTCAAAAGACAGAACATGACTTACATACTCAGTTCACAATGGGACAGTAACTCACATGAAGCACTTGTCTCCACTCTCTGACTGATGGACACCAGCTCTCGTTGCGTTATCCTGCCCCCTCCGGCAGCGATGCCTCTTCAGGCCGGACCGGCCCTGGAAGCTCTTGCCACATGCAGGGCAGCTGAAGTGACTTGCCACCCGGTTGTGCACCTTCTGATGGTTGTGCAGGATACTGGCAAGACGGAAGGCCTTTCCGCACGTGAGACACACATATTTTTTCTTCTGTGTGTGGATACGTGTATGATTGCGTAAAGCCATGGGGTTGGTGAAGGGCTTAGAGCAAAATGTGCAGCTGAAGTGTCCTGTCTTGTGGGTGTTTTTGTGGTTCAGGAGGCTGCCTGCGTGACGGTAGCTGCGATTGCATATGCTGCACGTGAAAGGCCGCTCCTCTTTATTTAGGGACATATCTGTTTGTGCAACACTATTGCCTGAAGGTCCATCACAGGTGTGGGCTGCCAGTTGGTCAACAGACAGAAACGCCTGCTTACATTCCTTGCACTTAAAGGCTCTAGTTTTTAGACCCCTCCTACTTCCTGCCCCGTCCTTTCTGAGGTCGGCACATACATGGGTTAGTAACTGCTTCTTTCCCCTGAAGCCTTTTCCACAGTTTTGGCAAGAATGTTTCTTATATGCAAAGTGGGTGCGCAAGTGGTTCTTCATTGCTAGTTGGTTAGAGTACGTGTTGTTACATACAGAACAGTAATATTCACCTGTCTTATGAGAGTTTCTGTGGTTGACCAGACTTCCTGCATGCCGATATGTGCGCCCACATTGGTCACAGGCGAACGGACGGAGGTCGCCTGTGTCCTCTGATTTGACTAACGTCTCAGGCTTTGTTTGACCCGTTTTGCCTTCAGGGGGTTGTCTGCGCCGTCGGATGGGGGTCAAAGCCTGATTGGCATTTGCATTTTGGGACTGCATTCCTCCATCTGACCTGGTCCCATTCATCTGCATGAGGGCCTGGATCTGGTTGTTGAGTTCCTGGATTTTGGCTTGGTTCTCCTTGTGCCTTCTCAGGTGGTTCAATAGCTGCTTCTGAATTTTGAAGGCTTTCCCACACTCATGGCAAGTATGCCTGGGGGAGGAGACAAGGCATTTGGTTAATCCTGTGTTTGCAAAACAAGGAACAGTCTACAGAAGGAATAGAGGTATGATGCCAAAACACATCTGCAATGCAGACAACAGAAACAACAGAAGCAATTCTTAGCTTGTTTCACTGCAGTGTTTTACAACAATCACTTTCAACAAGAATTGACATAGCTGCCACATGAGTAAAAAAATGTCAGCATTTAATTTGTATAAATTATGTGAATTTTCTTAAAGCTGGCACTAACCTCTTTATATCAAAGTGGGACCTCTGGTGGTTTTTAAGGGCTAATAGATTGTAGAAGCGTTTCTGGCAAACAAGGCAGCGGAATACTCCAGTTTTGTGGGACTTCTTGTGGTTGAGAAGGGAGCCAGCGTGTCTATATGACCGCCCACACTGATCACACTTATACTGACGATCTTCATTATCAACATTTTCTTTGATGCGTCGCACTTCTTCAGCCTGGGAAACATTTACTTTCATTTTCTCTTCACCATTTGTTGACTCATTTTTCCTCTCAGCTGTACAACCATGGTTCTCAAGATGATGGTAGTTGGTGCAGAAGATGCCACAGCTGCCACAGATGATGCTCTGTGCCTCCAGCTTGCCTCCAGACCTGTCGCTATTGTTCATATGCAAACAGTTGACATCATCTACCTGGGCCTTGTTGTGTAGCAGCTGATGAGTGATTAAGTCCTGCCTCTTGGCAAAACTTTCCCCACATGTACTACAGATCATCATCTCTCCTGGCTCATCATCTTTCACTTCTTCATGGGAGGACATGGAAGAAGGCACTGAGCTTGCAGGGGTACCATGGGCCTGAGTGTGCCCACGGAGATGGCTCCTCAGAGCCCTCATGCTGGTGTAGCTGTTCCCACATACAGAGCATTGATAAAGATCTCCGTCATCATCCTCTTCAGAGTTATTACCTTCCCCACCGCCATTCAACTGATCACTATTTATATTTTCATGGAAATTTTGTTCAAAGTAACTTTGGTCATGGCTACCATTCAGACCTTGGAATTCTACATTATCCCCTGTATTTCCTATGGCACACTGACCATTTCTGTCCTGGAAGTTTATATTACTGCCATAGCCATTGTTAGTAGCTTCATGTTGCTGTTGTAGCAGGGGGCAACTATGAGACTTGATCCCTGCAATGTCTGCGAATGTCTCACCACAGTCTGCACACATGTGCCTCTGCATCAGGTGTTCGTCATGAGGTAGATGCACAGTCATATCCTGGGAATAATCCTGACTGAATTGCTCATGGTACAACGCTCCATTGCTGTGGTCAACTGCATTCTCTTGATCAATACCGAGCATAGGGCCAGTATCCTCCTCCTCGTGTGAGGGGAAGCAGCCCTGCTGGTTTTCCAGAGTCAGAGGCTCAGAGGAGAGCCAGTCTCCCTCATTGTTCAGGCTAAAAGAGGATGGTTGAGCCTTGTGGAGGCGAAGGTGACTCCTGAGGGCGGCCAGATGAGGATAACTCTTTCTGCAGATCGAACACTGGTAAATCCCGACCTGATGGGACCTCTTATGGTTGATTAGGCTCCCAGAGTGCCGGTAGCTTTTACCACAGATCTGACACTTGAAGCGACGCCCATCAGAATCTGCAGCCAAGTTCTCTTCCATTTCACTTGCATCATCAGCATTTTGTGTATGTGCCAGGGTAGGATTGAGAATATCTGAGTCGATGACTGAGGGCTCTCCCTGAGTGTTGCTGGAGGATGGTGTTTGATTATTGGAGCAGTCTGAATAAATATGACCATTATTTCTAATCTGCTCCTGGGGCTGATCATAATCTCCATGATTATCCATTGACGATGATACTGAAGGAACATTATTTACAGGAGATGCATAAAAATTTGACTCGGGAGAAGCAATACTGTTATCATATGATATATTATGGTTCTCTGACAAGCCATCCTGAAGCCCAAATGACACAGATGAAGAGTTATGCATTTGGATGTGTTCCTGGAACTCCTCGTCACTGGGGAACAGTACTTGACATAGGTGGCAGAAATTTACTGGAGCATCCTGGCTCTGAGGTGAAAACTGGTCTGGTGTTGTGCCTGTGTACGTCACATCCATCGAACTAGGGTCTGCCCCACTTCTTGTCTTGTGAGTTCTCTGGTGGCTGTAGAGGGCAGCCATGTTACTGAACAGTTTGAAACAGACCGTGCACTCAAACATTCCTACCTGGTGAGTCTTTTTATGATTGGTCAGGCTTCGATGGTGTATGTATGACTTGTCACACAAATCACATCTGAAAGGTCGATTTGCTGCATCATCAGAGGTCTCAGTTTCCGCATTATGGACTAGCCCCATCTTGTCCTCAGTGGGGCTATTTTCTGTAGAAATTGCTACACTGGCTGACTGCTCACTGAAACAAAGTGAGTGATCGTTTTCAATTTCGTTTTCATGTCTATTTTCAAGTGTGGCATACTCCATGTCTACCTTCCTAAACGACTGCTCCTTTGCTTGCCTGGCTAGATGAACCCTCTCGTGCGTAGCCAGTTGTGTAGCCAGACGAAATGCCTTCCCACATTCTGTGCAGGAGTACTTCTTCTGTGAAGTATGGCTCCGGAGGTGACTCTTCAGGGCCAAAGCATTAGAGTTTTCTTTGCCACATATTTGACATTGAAAAGAACCCACATCGTGCGTCTTCTTGTGGTTAGCCAAGCTACCAGCATGCCTGTAACCACGTCCACATTCATCACATTTAAATTTACGTTCCTCCTCCTGTCGGAGGTGACTATCCATGTGTTCTAGCAGACTGGGCATATTGGAGCATACCATGCCACACTGTTTGCAAGGGAAACCTTTTGTCCTGCCAGGCTCTTGCACAGCCATTACAGGATAATAATTGAAATAACTGAACCTGACAGAGATAGTATAAATAAGTGGAGGGGAAATGCATTAGATGTCTAGCTCGTCCATATGAAAAGAAGCCAATTCTTTGCAATAAGGTCCAAGGAGTGTCCAGGAAAGTGACACAACATAAGATGTTAAGCACCAGTTCCACGGCATTAGGAGGAGAGTGACTTGGGTTTGGGAGAGGCAGGCAAATCATGAAAGCTGTGGGGGGTAAAGAAAACGTCAATTAGAGATAAGCCAAGGAAAATGCATTAGTATGTTAGTTACAAACTCATTTTTCCTAAGACTGTGACAGTATGTTCATTCAATTTTATGTAATGAGTTAAGTTGATTCTACAATATCTTTAACTCAAAGAATAACATGCTATCACTCAATTTCCCCACAATTATCATTAAAGTTTTATTTTATTCATACAATCATACTACAACATAATGTTAAACAAATCATACCATGCTCCCACGCCAGTTTTGTAGCGATAGAGAGCATCTCATAGTTAGTTTTATTAACTATCTACAATTCTTTAGCCATGATGTACATCTTACAAAATCCATAAAGCCCTGCACAGCTATCCAAGTGCAATGTGCAAAACGTAAATGTCCAGTCGAGCATAAACAACATTATGGATAAACTTAGGCTAGAAACTGTAGCTAGCCCGGCTTGTTGTCATGCTATATCTTCGCACTAGCGAGCTAACTCTACTAGCAATGTCAATAAACCGGGAGACCAACGCCTCACGCTTAAAATATATCGCCATTGTAAAAGTCCATATTCTCCGACATTTTAAAATGAACCAAATAAATGTACTTGTGTTGACAGGGCCATGTTAACGTGCGGACAGGCTGACTACAGTGATGTTTGTTTTACAAAACAGTGAGCTAACGTTAGCATGCTAACCGCTACCTAGTAGCATCATCATGCTTAGCTAAACAAACATTGCACCAAAAAGCGAAGAAGTCGTTTTACGCGAAACCACCGTATCAACGCATAAGTCAAATGAAATACCTTTTGCAGTTTTCATTCAATAAACACTTCCGACGGTGTATTTTAATTCAATACTTGGCTAACGTTATTTCTTGCTGTAAAGGGCAACCCCCCTTTTTTTCCAATTGTCTTTTTTCTTCCATCCCCATTTCCACATTGCTCTTGTTGCTAGGAAACAGGAAATGTGTAGCACTGAAATACGTCCCCCTCTAAAGTAGCTATGTAAACTTGGTAACGTTACTTTTGAGTTAATAAACACTGCAGCGAGAGGAACTTTAAAGTCACTAGACAGCTATAATAACACGCAAATAAAAAAAAACAACAATTCAGCCATTATTCTCAAGACTGTTCTATTCTCCATTTTCGCACATTGACAGCCTCTTTGAAATAACATAACGCAGCTTTTGACGTCAGCTATGCAACATTATTCAGTTGTAATGTACACTGTAACCGCCGACTAGGCTTTGCAGACGTTTTTTCCATAATGTTATATAAACAACTAACTTTATCAAGACGGACAACTTTTACTAGATAGTCGCTGAACTATCCAGCTAACTTGCTATTTTACCATTCGCGCAAGTGTTGCACACTTGGCTAACGTTACTCGAGAGCTTTCGTCATCATGGTCCTAAAGCCGTCCCTCAAAACTGCAGTCAACGCCAATCGCAGTGTCTCACAGTAAATGCAGTCGCATTGGCGTTTAATCCAGGCACTCTCGGCCAATTAATGCCCTGAATCAGGTAAGAAATAACTTTTTTATGGAAATACATACACGATGCAAAAGACAGAGCTAAATCCATTCCGTAAAATCATGGTCATAATGATGATGACACTAGTGAGCGAGTAGGTGCAGCCGGTCCTAAAGCCAGCCATTTTGAGTAGGTAAAATAACTAGCAAGCAAGCTAGCGAAAGGGAAAACGTACATATTTACGTCCAGTTGTTTAAACCATCGCATCGACTCGTGATCGTTAGTTCTCGTACCAAAAGGTCTCCAGTCGTTTACATGTCTGTCTGTCATGCATTGCACATTGTGGTCTCCACACCATTGCGCTGCCAACTTCCTCTGGCATCAAGCGGTTAGCTTATTGTCCCTGAGGTCCTAATGCCAGCCATTTTGTGATTTAATACCACACACCCACAACATTCTATTATATTATACTATAGATTTGGTGCAGGTCCAGCAGCATCCACTGTCATTGACGTACTGCTCTGCAAATGCAAGACTGGCCTATGGCTTTGGTCTGCTGTCTGTTGATAAATCTAACTTCCAGTCTCATATCCTCATGCTAATATTCATCTTTTTATTTACAGAATCCTTACAAATGCCTTTTTGTTTCCAGATATAACATAAAGATGGCCTCTCCTCAGCCTGGCAGCCCCCCCCTTGCAGAGCAGTACACCCCTCCTTCTGCACAGAATGGAGAGAGCCAACAAGAGGAAGAGCCGGTGAAGGATCAGCCTACGAGAAAGCGCGGCAGAGGCAGGCCTCCAAAAGCCAAGCCTTCCTTCAAATGCTCTGCATGTCAGGAGGCTTTCAGGAGTCCCTCAGCTCTACGGAGTCACAAGCTTGCGGCACACGCAAAGGAACGTCAGCAGCAACACTCGTGTTCCCAGTGTAGTAAAATATTCTCTAGCAAGGCCCAGCTCTCAAAGCACGAGCGCTCCCACTCAGCGCAGCGCCCGTTTCAGTGTCCCGACTGTCACAAGGCTTACAAGACTCCCACAGAGCTACGCAACCACAGCCGCTCTCACACTGGGGAGAAGCCGTTTATATGCACAGAGTGTGGCAAGGCCTTCATGCAAGCCATATGCCTGAGGATCCATATGACGCAGCACAGCGGAGAGCGCCCGTACTCTTGCCGCCAGTGCTCTAAGAGCTACCCCACCCTGTCTAAACTGAAGGTGCACATGCGCTCTCACACGGGAGAGAAGCCGTACTTCTGTGCCGAGTGCGGTAAGAGCTTCGCCGACCCCTCTGTGTTCAGAAAGCACAGGCGGAACCACCAGGGCCATCGGCCGTACGCCTGCGATGAGTGTGGGAAAACCTACACAGAGCTGAAGGACCTGAAAAACCACGAGCGCTCCCACACTGGAGAAAAGCCTTACCTGTGCTCGGACTGTGGCAAGGCCTTCTCCCGCTCCTCCTCCCTGGCCTGCCATCAGCGCATTCATTCCCAGAGCAAACCGTATCAGTGCGAGCAGTGCGGCAAGGGCTTCACCCAGCTCTCCTCCTACCAGTCTCACCTCCGCACGCACTCTGGAGAGAAGCCGTTCCTCTGCCCACAGTGTGGCAAGATGTTTTCTGACCCCTCCAGTTTCCGCCGCCACCAGCGAGCCCACATGGGTTTCAAGCCCTACCCCTGCGATAAGTGCTCCAAGAGGTTCCGGCAGCCGGCAGATCTGGCCGTGCACGAGCGTGTTCACTCTGGCGAGCGGCCGTACAAGTGCCAGAGCTGCGACAAGGCCTTTGTAGCATCCTGGGATCTGCGCCGCCACATGCTTGTACACACAGGACTCAGGCCCTTCTCGTGCACCGAGTGCGATAAGTCGTTCGCAGAGCGCTCCAGTCTCAACAAGCACCGTCGCGTGCACTCCGGAGAGCGCCCGTTCAAATGTGAAGAGTGTTTCAAGTCGTTTGTTGTGTCCTCAAGCCTGCGCAAACATGAGAGAACTCACCTAGCCGAGCGATCTGAGCAGCAGCAGCAGCAACAGCGGGAGACGGCGCCCGGGTCTGCCTCAGTCTTTCCTGCTCACACCACCCTGCCCCAGTTCTCCTGTACGCATTGCGATGCCACGTTCGGAACCTGGGACGAAGTGCAGGCCCACGAGAGCCTTCACACCATCTCCGCTCCTGCGACCGTCACCAAAATCGTCCCCCTGGGTTCACATGTGTGTGAGACCTGCCAGGCGGAGTTTGCACAGCTGGCGGATTTGCAGGAGCACGAGAAGCAGCATCCCAAGCCGAGGCCCCACGTCTGCAGCAGCTGTGGCAAAGGTTTCCTCAACAAAGCTGGACTGCGTAAACACCAGAAGATCCACTCCACCAACAAACCGCACAGCTGCCCCCAGTGTGGCAAAGCCTTCCTGTTTGCTGCCTACCTTCGCAAGCACTTACGGACACACCCAGAGCAAACTGCAGCTACCCAAATGACTGACCTAAACATTATTCAGCACACAGACCCGCTCCCCTCTCCTCCGCCCCCCAGTGAGGTTTCCCCCACCACCGTTGAGCCCAGTGCAATATCCTTGGCAGTTCCAGTGACTGTACCTGTGACGGCCTTCCAGACCCTGCCAGAGTACTTGGTCAAGGAGGAGGGACTGTGAGATATTTTACTGTTTTGGAAATATTATTTCACAACTATTCAGCCTTCGGCCTTCAATCTTTTTAGATGACAGGCTTCATTTTGACAGTCGGTTATTTTTCAAAATAGCTTCCTTAAAATTTCAATATGGAGTCTACTCATTGTGAATTTGTCAAAGCTTTCTCCTTGTTTTGTATTGCCATGTGATTTCAAAGATGTTATGTATATGTTATTCATGTTTTAAAATGCGTACTATAAGTAGCCTACTATCAAATTGTCTTATCTGTTGTAATCACTTCATAAAAACATGGTGTTGCAAACGTATATTCTGATCACTGTAAGAACTAATCTCACTTAAAATGTTGTGATTTCAGTTAAACATGTTTTATAATACATTTTTAATTACAGCCTGTCTTGAATGCTCTCCAGTCTTTGAATTTACATTTTGATGAAACAAGTAAACAATTTGTAACTGTTTTCTTGTGTAATGAATCATTGTGGAAAAATAATGAGTCAAGGATAAAAACACATTATCATACTAATAATTATTTTTTATTACAATGTTATCAGTAGTAACCTGCGTTCCCAGACATATCAATACAGTCTTTACACAGCGTCATGGTGAACGGGAGAGTAGAGGTCAAGAAATGACATTTTTTGGTGTTCCTATATAGAATTCAAAGACAGCCTCTGTTTCAGTGTCTTTGCAGTATTTCCTATGTATAAACATCTTAAACACCGAAGAGAGAGATGCATAATGTTGCTTACGAAAGGAGAAGTAGTCTTAGGTCAAGTCAACACATTATATGGTGAGAAACTGTAACACAAACATTGATGACGGCGACATTTCTTGAACCTATAACAGGCTGAATGCAAAGGACAGTGAGACAGTCCATTAGTGGATAGGCTGCAACTGTTCAAGGTAAGCTCTCTTATCTGCTACACTTAATGTCTATAAACAACATTTTGCCTTCAAGAACATAAAGGACCACTTTAGTCCAAACACCAAAATAGAGCTGTATATGTTTACTGCGACATCTATGAATGCTTCAATTAATAGTTTTTACTTCAATTAAATTGCGTGTTTCCTTAAAATCAAGGACCGGTATTAATTTGAAACAGATGGCCTCAGGTGGAAGCAGGTGGGAGCTTTGTTGGTTTGACAAAGGAGAAAATATGTGGCGTGGTAAAGCTCAGCAGAGGGCTTTCCTCTGTGTGTTTGCATTGCATCCTGGGCACAACACATTTAAAAATGAACATTTTCTTTATTGTACTTAGCAAAGTTATTATGATTTAGATTATTTGCAAAATAGCGACACTGCAAAATCTTCTGTGTAGAAGGCCCTTAAATGGATGTATATTGGTAGTTGTTATTTTAATGTTGAATGTGCAATTATCTGTCATGATAAATAAGCACAATTTTACAGTTTACTTTTTAACTTTTTGCCAACTTCCCCACTGTTAGATTCACACCAAAAGCCCGGAGAGACGATGGCAGCCATAGTAACCGGCCTCATCCCCATCCTGCGCACGGCGGTGGACAGCACCACCACGTACAAGTGCCGCTCCCTGTGGTTCGGCTTCCTGTGCATCCGCCTGGTCATCCTGTTCCTGGCTGAGCTGCCCTGGTTCAAGCTGGACGCCGACTTCAGCTGCAACTCCACCAAGGACGACATCTGCACCCGAGCCTGCTTCAACGAACACTTCCACAAGCCGGTGATGGTGGCCTGGAACTTCTTCTATGTCCTGCTTATCCTGTCTGTCCTGCTCATGGAGCTGTTCGCCTCCCACCTGCGCTCCCTGGCCCAGAAGAAGAGCGCCCAGATGAGGGTCGATGTGGAGCTGGAGGCCCTGGGGAAGGGGGAGACTCCGGCTGGATCCGCAGACACCAAGGCCGAGATGGTCATCGATCTCCACAGAGACAGAAGCGCTGTGGGCTTCTACTTGCTCAGCATCATTCTGCGTATTGTGGTTGAAGTCTGGTTTGTGTTTGTTCTGCTGACCTGGAACCTGCCCACGCTGAAGGGCCCCTTCAAATGCAGGACGGAAATGTGCTCAGAGTTACACATTTGCCTTGTGAGGGCCGCCCCAGAGAAACGCATGTCTATCTACGCTTTGGCTTCCATCTCCAGCATGGTTATTGTTTGTTCAAGCTTGTTTTGTATGTACGCCATTGCTCACTATCTTTGCAAATATTAAATACTGGCACTTATACATAAATGTCCTTCAAGCATTTTCTGTCTCTACCATATTAAATCACTGAAGGCATATCTGATTTAGACTTTATGCATGGCATTTCAACAAAGCTTCAGTGTATCTTTTTATTAATGTATCTTCTAAATAACTTCTGTGTGTAAAGTATGTAATGCAAAGTTGTTCTTGTACTCTTTCCTATTATGTCACATCTGTCAAGTTTAGTTAAAGCTAATTGCAACCGAATAATCATAATCAGAAGTAAATAAACTACTGGCTTGAAAGTATATTTGTTTTTTTGTTTTTTGTTTTTTCCGAGACAGGAGGATCTGTGTGTCTCAGCTGTATGGTGGTGTTTCTGAATCAGGTTTTTCTTGTGTGCTTTGGTCAGGGTGAAAACACAGAGTCAGCTACAGGGACGGTGTAAAATACACACCCATGTATACTGCAGTATACATGGGTGGTGGTAGAGGTGTGACCTGCAACACTGAAAGGAAGAACTTAAGCAAGTCTTACTCTCAGAAATGAATTTCTCTACGATACAGATGGCAATATCTACAATTGATATATTCTGCTGTAATACATTATTTGCATTGTGAAGCATTAATCATTTAGTTTTTGCCAGCCAACGGCAGTCACCCCCGTATTTGTATTTGTTATACATGACTTCAGTTGCTTCCACAGAGGTAAAAGGTGAAGAGTGACAGTTGGCTAGGCTTTATGTTTATCCTTCAGTGAGATGGACTTCCTGTTGCTGTGCTTCATGTTGTAGAGCAGCGCTGCACCCATGTCTGTTAGAGACTGGAGGGAGGAGGAGAAGAAAGGAGGAATTATCAGGGGAGTAAGTGGAAAGAGATAAGGGACATAGATGGACAAATGCTTGAGAGCACAAAAATGCAACATCCAGTACACAGTCAATTTTACATTGAACATTGTACAACACAATGAACACAGTGAAATGTTTATTCATGAAATGCTAATTGCTAACATTTTATAAGGATAATGAATTAATTGTATTCAACCAATGCAGATTTCCAAGAGTAAATGAAAGGTTAGCTGCCACCACCAAGCTGCCACCCAAAGCTTTACCACCAAGCTACAATTGACAGTGATTTTATGACATGATGTGCATTACCTGTGAGTCTGAAATGACTGATTTTCTCTGCAAAAAATAAATTAAAGAGTGCAGTGATTAAGTTTCAGTGTGGTGATTATGATCATTGTGAGGTATAGACCATATTAAATGCACAGTATGCTATTAAAAGCTCACCCTGGTGTAGTTATGTATGTTGTTGTATATTGGCTCCATGGTTTTAACCCATTCTTGGTACGTCTGTTTGTCCTCTGCACTGCGATTATGCTCTCTGCAACCAAACACAGACACACCACTTACAGTATCTGCCCAGCCTAAGTATAAGACGGTACATTTCATAAACAATATGTATTCATAGACACTGCTTTCAGCAGTCAGTACATCATGATCTAGTCTTGTGCAACACACACACGATGCTCCTCATCAGTGCTTTCCTGTTCTTTTTGCTGATATTATCAACTTGATCTTAAAGAATAAAAATATCTTCATGCAGCTGAAACAAACGCTGGTTTAGAAAAACAAATCTAAATATTTCCAGGTAAATAAAACATTTCAGAAAGTCAAAAACCTAACTACATCAGAGAGGCAGACAGAAGTAACACTTGGTGCTCTTGTGGATTAGGAAAATGTCCTTAGGTTTATAGGTACTCACTGGGAACAGGAATCGAGTTTCTCAGGGACTCATCAGGGCCCTGATGAAAACCTTATGGTCGAAACATGTTGGCTCTAAGCCATGACAATAGAGGCTTTTTCAATTTCAAGCTTTTAGTCTCTTCCCTCCTTCTTGGACTTAGATTTCCTTGGACATTGTGCACACAGCTCAAGAGTTTACTTTTTTCTCACTGGAGGTTTTCAATTTTAAAGGTAGTATCTCAGTTTTCTACCTAACTTAATAATTTTCATTGAGGAAAAAAAAACAAGGATGACATGAACCTTGCAGCCATGACTGATGAAACTGAGCTGGAAAAAAAACATATTCACCTAGTCTGAGATAGAATGATAAAGGTCTCTACATCCGTCACTCACATCGCTCTCTCGATCAGGTTCCTCTGCGCCTCTCCTTCCCCCCTGGCGTCCAGGAAGCGACCTCTGACAGCCAGAGCGGCGCTGGCCTGCGACGAGTTGAGCTGGACGATGGCCAGAGACAGAGAGGAGAGGGCCGCCGAGCTGAGAAGGAGCGGCGTTACACTTTTATCAACATCAACAACCTCATCCCTTTCATCATGTCACCGCACAGATACACTCAGGCGGCCACTTTATGAGGCACTCTCCCCCGTTTTGCTCAAACAGCTCGCTCCTCCAGACGGTGACTTACGTGACTGTGACTCAGTATGTGAAGCATGCAGCCTGGGTCGAGTGGTTCAGTTACTGTTTGACTAAACATTAGAACGGGCAAGACGAGTGATTTAAGGGACTTTGAATGTGGTATGATCGTCGGTGCCTGACGTGTCTCTTCCAGCATCTCAGAAACAGATGACCTCATGGGATTTTTAACACAGCTTTGTCTAGACTTTACTGAGAGTTATCCTAAACGAAAAAACGTCCAGCCAGCGGCGGTCCTGAGGGTGAAAACGCCTTGTTGATGAGAGAAGTCAGAGGAGAATGACTTGTTCAAGCTAACAAACAGGCCACAAGCACACAATTAACCGCCCGGTACAACAGTGATGTGCAGAAAAGCATCTCAGAACGCACAACTCATTGAACCGTGAAGCAAATAGGCTACAGCAGCAGAAAAAAAGCTATGCCAGGTTTCACTCCTGTCAGCTAAGAACAAGATGAGGCTACAGTGGGCATGTGATGAAACTGAATGACTGAAGAGAGGGAAAACGTTGCCTAGTCTGACACATCTCAGTTTCTGTTGCAACATGCTAAAGGCAGGGTCAGAAATTGGCGTAAACAACATAAATCGACGGATCCATACTGCCTGGTGTCAAAAGGACAGGCTGCGGGTGATGATGTATTCGTGGGAATGTTTTCTTGGCACACATTCGGGCCCTTAGTAGCAACTGAGCATCAATTGAATGCCACAGCGCACCTAAATGTTGCTGATCAGGTGCATCCCATCCCAGCCACTGTACCTCTTTCCAAATGGAAACTTCCAGCAGGATAATCCACCAGCATCTCAAGATGGTTCTAGGAACATGACAGTGACTTTAGTTCAGTCCCCAGATCTCAATCCGATAGAGACCTTTGGGATGAGGTGAATGGGATGTTGGAAGCATGAATGTGCTGCTGAAAAAAATCGACTCAACATGGACCAAGATCTTTCCAGCACCTTACTGAATCCGGGCCTCAAAAAATTCAGGCTGTTCTGGAGGCAAAATGGGGTTCTACCTGGTAAATTGGTAAATTAAATTGTCCACTGAGTGTATGTTATAGCAGCAGGTGAAATAGCATGTTGTTTGATTCATTTTTAATACGCGAAACCTCCCTCTTGGCCCGACTCTATTAACAAAAGTGAGGTATTGTGATTTTGGGAACGTCATCTTCACCTGTCATCAGTCACCTCTCGGTCTGCAGTCAACACTCTGAGCAGCGTCTGTCCGTCCCTCTGTCTGTACCTGATCTGCAGCTGGACACACACACGGCTACCAGAGGCCGGCGCTGACACTAAAAACACACAGAGAGACAAACACTGAGAAATACGGAGCGAGATAGTTGCAGATAGTTATTTAGCAATCATTTTCTGAGGAATTTTGGAGGAGAGAGAAAGCACATGCTGCTTTTTTTTATCATGCTGTACTAAAACGCATTATTAGATATGGTATCACAGCTTGGTTAGATTTGGAAATCTGTCTGTATGACTAAAATCCAAGAAATCCAAGCAATGAAGGTTGGAGTCAGACAGAAACCGCTCCTTCAGGCCATCTATGACGAGTCAGAGGTCAGACTGGCTCAGAAAACCACAACAAAAATTCATGTCTGCATACTGGACTGTCTGTATGTTTTACATTAATGTTGTCTGTTTGTTGTCTTGTACTGTAACCCATCTATGTCTGCTAAAGCCTGTTTTGGTGTTTCTTTCAACAGCAGCGGCACTGAGTCTGAGGTTTCTTCTCTTATCTTATCGTATTCCCACATCCCACCATCTCACCTTCTGAATCCTGTTCATTGGCTCCAAACTGGAAGGTGATCTCTGTGTCCGGAGCCACGTTCCCCACCTCTCTGGTCGCCCGGTGCCCCGCCTCCCTCTCGCCTCTCACACGCCTGCGGCAAGGGAGAACGACAATGTGGGCGTTGTTAGTAATGTGACTTAACGTGCTTCATGCCCATTCATGTGCCAAGAAGCTACACCGCCTCGTGAAACATTAAACCAAGATTTAGAAACAGTATTATTTCTAAACACACATGCAGAAATGTGCTTCAGATCTTACAGTGTTTTGGGCAGCAGTAAAGTGACGCTACAGTGTGTGGCGATGGTCCTGTTCTCGATGATCTGTTCAAACTCTGGGTGCAGCTGATGAGGGCTTGCTATCACCACCTAGGGGACAAGAGATAACACAAGATTTGACAAGTTTGATACATAATAAAAAAGGCTGGCACAATCGCTGAAACACATTACATCACTTTCTCCCTTACTTTCCCCCCGGTGCGATCTGCCAGTCTGCCCAGCTCGTCCAGTCTGCAGTCTGTTCCCTCTATGGACAGCACAGACACTGTCACACTAGTGGAAGAAGGGTATTTCACTGTAAATTCCATTACAGCACAGCTAGAGCGGCAGCCATTGTGGAGCCATTTGTACAGCTTTGTACCAACCCCTGATTGGCAGCGTATTCCCCCAGATCCTGGTAGAAGATGGTGGATGAGAGGAGGGAGCGAGCGTCGTTGTCCTCCACCTCCAGATTCCCCAAGTCTGTGTTGGCCTTCCCATCTGTACAGATTATCACCTTGGAGATCAACAAGGATGGATTGCATTGCTTAGAACGTAGCCAAATGAAACACAGATATATGATAATATAATATGAAAAGCAAATAAGATATTTCATCAGACGACTGAACAGCCAAGCTCACCTTTGAACCTGGTTGTCTGGAGGCCATCGCGACGGCCAGGAGAGCAGCTGGACCCAGAGCTGTGGCCCCACTTTCAGACAATCTTTCAGCATGAGGAGAATCATGAAAACAAATATTATAAACTGTTATTATATGGTACAAAAATGATTGATTATTGACCTACAATTTTTTTGTTCTTACCCCAGGACCTCTCTCTGTAAGCAGTCCTTGGTGCGTGAGAGCGGAGGCGGACTCGGCAAGCTGAAGGCGGCCGCCTTCAGGTACTCGCTGTCAATCAACTCAGCATCCGACAGGTAACATGACGTGAAATCCTCATATCCATGTATTGTCACCTGGCAACACAAATATCAGTGGGTGAAAAATAAATAACTAAATAAATAATAACTTAATAACTTCAACTCATTTTAACTTTTAAATTTATGGGCATAGCGCTTTTTTAGGTGCTCAAAAGACACTTCACAGCAGAAAAAATACAAAGAATTACAATTTAACAACATTAAATTGAAAGCAGAAAGATAAAATGACTCATAGCAATTTAGAAACAACAAGAACCATGAGACAAAAAAACAACTGAAAAAATATTTCAAATTGCAAACAGACACAAAATTAAAAAAGGATAGAACAAAATGACTAAAGAAAATAAAAGGGAGAAAATTATATATTAAAGGCTATAGTGAACAGTTGAGCTTTAAGAGCTTTTTTTTGAAGGTGGATATAATTCAAGTCCGTGTCTGTTGTCTACAGTGATCAAGCCAGTGGAAATGTGTGTCTAACAGTTTAAAGTACCTGATGGTTGAAGGTGATGAGACCCACTCGTTTGTCTGGATGTTGCTGACTGAGTTTCTGAACACACTGCAGCACAGCGTCCTGGACAAACTGGTTTGAATACATTGATTTTTATTTTTAAAAAAATCTTTAATAGCATCTCGATAGCATCTATGGAATACTCTTATTGTTGTGGTATATTGTGCATGTATACACACAGCAAATTCCCAGTGTTAATAAGTGTTGATTAGTCAGTGACAGTTAATGGAGAGTGAGAATTGATTGGAGAGTTGTTTGTCCACTCATGGAGCTGATATGGATCTAAACTATCTAAAGTATTTAAATCAGCGCTGATGGGTGTGGACTTACATAAACACTGGCACAGTGTGGACTTTCACACTCTCAGGGTTACATTAACGCTGACGACTTTGCTGTGCAGTACACCTGGAAACTTTAGACTCTAAAACTTAAAGGAAAATGAGCTCACCTGCAGACGGGATCTGTAGACAACCTGCTCTCCCTCTGACACCTTCAGCAGCAGACAGCAAACACAGTAACAACACAGGCTGTATTTTAAGGGATTCAGTTTTCACATTTTGGAAAGATTTTGCTGTCTGAAAGTCATCAGGCAATATTTGAAATGATTTAAATGACTCTGTCCTCACAAAATGAACTATTTTCTATGCAAAATGTCTTTCAGTGACTCGTAACTTCAATACTAACCCCTAATGTGCTTAACTTTCATGCCAGCAGTCAATATGGCAGAGTGGGTGTCTTTTCTTTAAATGGTGGATACCTAATTTTGGAGTGAAACTCGTCATTTGTAAATCCCAGCAGTCTCCAGTGGCCCTGAACACAGCAGTCTCAGTCATATGGCTTTTATTTACCTGGGAGGTGATACTCATGGAGCCTGAGATGTCGATACAGAAGAGGAGCAGAGCGTCAGCAGGAGACAGGAGCTCCTCGTCGGGGCGGAGCAGGAACAGGCCGTCCTGGTAGCCGTTTGGGGGACAGCGGGGTTTGCTGGGAGGACTCCTCACCTCACACGGCTCACAGAAGTTGCACACATTAACCTGCAGTTCAACATAGGGAGGGAACGTTTTATTTTTTAATTGGATTTGTTTTATTAACCTTTATTTATCCAAGTTAACCTACTCCCACCCCCCATCAAGAACCTTGAAAAAGTGAGAGGAAAGGAAGAAGGAAAGAGACCGAGGCAGGAGGGAGACAGAGGGAAAGAAGAACAGCGGTACAGTCTAAACATAATCAACTTAATAAAAACATAAAGTCTTGTATATTCCATGTTCATAACAACTGCTTTGAGGAGTGATTTCTAGTTTATATCTGTCCGAGCTGATAAGTGTTATCAGCTGAGTTCACAAAGTGGGGCTGCATAGAGAAGAGCGTCCCATCTCCCCTTAATTGAGACCCTGTATTTGCTCAGATTAAATTCTGGTGTTGGGTGTGGTCACTTCTCTGGAAGTGAAACATAAAATTGTCTCCTAAACAGCAGTAAGCAGCACTCCGTCCAGAGGAAGCTGGACTCACCAACGTTAGATCTTTTTCCTCTCTCGTCTCTTTGGTTTCCTTTAGTCAAGCGATCACAGACCGTCCAGGTTGGTAAACATGAGCGTGCTGTGTGCAGTTTACTGACATCATGTAACATGATTTCTGGGTATTGAAGTATACATTTTTCAAATTTGTTGCCTATAGTGTAGCTTTTACAGCAGCACCTCAGACTTTACTGTCCACCACATTTGTACTCAATATAAATACATAGATAACCAGTGACTGAGCCTACGCAGTGACACAGATGGGCAACTTGCCCTGGAATATTTTGCACATTGATGAGTGAAGGCCTTACAGTTAACAGCATCCAACCTGTGCAGACCCTGAGCCGACGCATTCATATACAACAGCACTCAAAAATCAACTACAGCTAAGAACACAGCAGTGTCTTCTTCTAGAAAAATAAATGTATTTCTAAATAAAACAACTACTTCAAGCTCAAGTTTCTTTTTCAGGCAAGACTTCCAATATGTGGCTTAGAAGAAAGACAGCTATCAACTAAAATAACCAAATATTTATGAGAAGATTCTACCTCAGTTTGCTTACTATGTGTGGTTACAACGTTTGGAGAATTGGACAGTTTCTTTCTAACATTAGTAAAAGTCATTAACTTTATTTTGTCTGCATTCAAGACAAGCTACACTTGATATAACTGAAACTGTACAATGTCAAAAGCAGATTGTGTTGTGGGTATTGATTCATACCAGTAAACATCTGCATCATTTGCATGAAAATGAAGACTGGCATTCGGTGCATTTTGACCCAGGCTATTGACATAAATACTGTATAAAAATAGACCAGGACTGAATCCCGGGGCATGTCGCTTAACGAGACATTAAACCAACATTAAGTGAGATACAAAGCAGCCTACAGCCAATACCGATCATCCATTGCTTCATTACATTATGATCAATAATGCTTGACTGCCATTTATAGTACTGACTTGAATTTGAGATCAATGACTCTTAATCATGTTACTACTTATAGGATTTCTATTTCAGAATAAAGGTCACATGAAAGCTCTAATTACCACATTGTCATAGCAGGAGTCCAGCACAGAGCCACACTGGGAGCAGGAGGTGGGTTCTCCATGTATGGGGAGCGCTGGGAACACACACACACACACACACACACACACACACACACACACACACACACACACACTGGTTAACACAGGCTAACATGGTAGATTAGGATATATACCCACTGACAGTCAACCCACAGGACAGGTAATAGAGGTTCAAGTGATGATGGCAAATGTCTACTAACCTCTTTCCTCTGAGAGCAGTTTTCCCAAACTGACAAGGATCACGTTTGGATTCCCAGGTAGCGGCCCTTTATCTGCTGAGCCTGTGTTGAAGATGTAAAAAAATCAACCACAACACCATTCAAAATAGGCTTCTTGTGTTAGATGTAAAGAAATGCTCTTCCTTTTATCCTTCTGACAGCAGGACAGGGGCTGTTATTGGAGGCCCAGAGTGTGATCACATATTAATCTACATCTTTACCAGTAAGTGCTGAGTCAAGAGGCGAAGCTGAGGGCGACTTCTGCGAGGATGAGGAAGATTTGCGTGTGGAAGGCAGCAAGACCAGGTACTCTGGGACTGACGTCATGAACGAGGGTCTCGGAGGGAGCGGTGGAGCTGAAGGTTGAGATGAGAGCAGAAGAAATTGGGATAATAATAATAATAATAATAATAATAATAATAATAATAATAATAAACCTTTCATACATAAAATGCAGTGCATCACAATTTAGCAATAAATCAAAAACCAATAAAAAGACAGATAAAAAGATAAAAAGTTTAATAACAAAACAAGGGGTGCAACTAGTGATAAAAGAGCAATAAAAAACAATTTAATTAAGAAGGAAGGGAAGACGGCACAAATAATAAAGTTAAAATAATAAAGATATCAAATAAAATAATAATATAAAAATAATAAAATAATTTAGAATGGTAAACAGACTGCTACTAGTTATAAGCTCCATTAAAAATATATGTTTTCAGTTGTTGTTTATAAATGATCTGGATGATGTGTCTGCTGCCGTGAGCAATCTGCACAAGGCTGCTTAAAATCTGGCATGCATGTGTGTTGAATGAAATTAAAAATGACTGCAGTGAGGAAAAAACAATGTCGTCATATTCACCTGCCTTCTGTGTTGACACACTGTCGCTAGTATCAACTGGCAGCTTCACCTCGCCCCCACTGCCTTCTGGGATATTGTATGAGTAGTTTGGGTCCCAGGGATCGGCGTTCATGTCAGGCTCCTCTTTGGGAAGGTCATAGTTGAAAGTCTGGCAGGAAGGGAGCGGCTGGCTGTAAGGTGGCGACTTTGCTGCGGGTCTCATGTGTGGTGGAAGAAGAGCTGGGTAAAGTGGAGCAGAGCGTTAAAGGAGTAGTTCACCCCAAAATAAAAACGCAGTCATTATCTACTCACATCTCAGCCATCTCCCAAGCTATTGGAGTTAACAGGTCCATCTTTTTACAGCTCCAAAAAAGCATAAAATGGCCATTAGACTTCTCCATACAGCTTGTGCAGCATAATCCAAGTGTTTTGTAGCCAAACGATCGCACTGTGGGTCCAAAAGTTCAATATTTACCTCATTATCTCCTATACTTTCCTCACAAACAGGGTGTATTTTATAGCAAAGCATTGTCAGTGAGGAAAATATAGGAGATAATAAGGTAAATATTGGACTTTTGAACCCACAGTGTACTCGTATGGCTACAAAACACTTGGATTGTGCTGCACGAGCTGTTTGGAGAAATCTGATGGACATGTTAGGCTTTTTTTGTAGCTGTAAAAAGATGGCCCCATTCACTTCAATAGTTTGGGAAAAGGTTGAGATGAAACCATGTGGGCTAGCTCGCTGTGTGTTTGGTGGTTGTACAAACTTCAGTGGAGTTTTGACTGATATAGGGGTGAGTAGATATGACTGAGTTTTCATTTTGGGGTGAACTAGTCCTTTAAACCATCAATTGCATCTATTGAAGACAATCCCTGTAGTTGTCACCACTATTCTCTGAAAATCATTGACAAAGAATTGTGGGTTAGTGACTCAGCAAGCTATACTGGTTCCACCATGCATTTTATATTGCCAGTCACATCTTAAGCAACACTACCTGTCCTTCGAGGTGGTGTTATCTGTTGAGGCGGTGTGTCGACAGAGGAAGCCGCTCCTGCTTTCAGGTGAAATTCAACATTTTCGTAGAAGGGAGACGGCTTTACGTCTTTCTTCACCTCCTCCTTCTTTTCCAAGTGTTCAATGAACTTCTGAGCAGTCGGGGCGGATTTTGTTGTTTTGGCTTCGGCAGAGTTTGTTGGAGGAGGAGGGGGAGGGTTGCTAGGACGCATCCGGTTGATGGGAGGGAGGAGGGCTAAAAGTCACGGAAATAAATAAATGAGAACAGTTGTCTAGCAAGGGAAATGTAAGCGTAGACAAACAACTGGTCCAGTGATGACCTGTGTGCTGTGATGAAACTGTGACTCAGGTGGCAGATGGCTTGTGCTGAGCTTAGTTTTTATAGTCAGGAGGATTTAAGAGAAATATCTCCTCTAACATAGACTTCCATCAATGTTTTGTTTACACTGCTGAATGCACAACGCATCTTAGTAGTCAGAATCAGCAAGAAAGGTCTTATTAATGGAAAAATCCATCTTCAGATACCCTAACACTGTTATATATCATCGATCTGTGATGTTCAACGAGTTATTTTGTGATGAAGTGTTGTAATGTACTTGCATTTAGTGTTTTAGCATGGATTTTTCCTTTAATGTCATGTGTGGGAATGTTTAAAAGAACTCACACCTGAGCGTTTAAGGACATTTGGATTTGATCTTTGGACGTCCTTCTGATTGGCTGCTGGTGGGACATAAACAAACCCACAGGCAAATTCCATTGGTGATTCTGCCTGCCTGTGAGAGAAAGGACATTAGGAATATACTGAAGCACCTAACAAGAGATTAAAGTGGAAATCTACCTCTTTAACACACAACTAACCTATGTTTTTTGTTTTACCGGTTT
Organism: Centroberyx gerrardi; assembly: GCF_048128805.1. Lineage (NCBI taxonomy): Eukaryota > Metazoa > Chordata > Actinopteri > Beryciformes > Berycidae > Centroberyx > Centroberyx gerrardi. The sequence goes on from NC_136016.1 coordinate 18,180,330, forward strand.
TAAAACAATCCAGAAGCAAACAGATTACAGATACAGTTTCATCAGGCAAGTATGCGGACTTATGTAACAAGTAATCTTACACTCATAAGAAGTCTTGAAGAAGTCGCCTTATAAAAGTAATAGTAATTCAGACACTATAACCATTCCAAGTGACACTTAAAGGAGTATAGTAGAGATTCAAAAATGCATCAAATTATATCGGCCATATTATTAAATGAACAGATTCTTTATCAAACAAATGATAGTATAGGCGAGACGTACTTACACACACGTAGAGCCCTTTGAACACTGACTGTACACTACAGCCATAAAAATGAAACCCTCCCAGTCCCAGAAATGTTTCAAGCTATGTGTGACGTCTTGCCATTCATCATTTGTGCCTCTTATCTCTTGTCAAACAGGTTTTTACTTAAGAGCCCTCTGTGGTGCCTGCATAGTGTGCACACAAAGCTGTTCAGTTGGTTTAGTGATTTAATTGCACATTGCCTAACTCTAGGTAAACATTTCACAAATGTTAAGAGAACGGGTGTAGAAATAAAAACAGAATTCAGAGACCCTGTTGTCAAACTATGCAGTAAAAGGTTAAAGGTCAATTTAACTCCTAAATCAGATAAAGAAAAACAAGTATCTTTCAATTCATTCAGAGTCTATCCTGTAAAAACACAGATTTAAAACTGCCACTGAAGATAAATGTGCTTTTTGTGTATGTTACCCTGAGGCTGAAGATTACTGATTTGTTTTGGAAATGCTAATGAGTAAAAGACTTCTGGTGTGCATTAGAGGACTTTTTACAGAATGAAACCAAGGGCATCTGGGCATTTAGTGGGCAAAAAAAAAAAAAGAAGAAGATTATTTCAAACCAAACAATGAGGACAATAATGCTTTGTGTGTTGTTAATTTACTTATTACTTATTTTACTTGGAAGATATTTTATCCATAAAATGAAATGGACAGTAAGCAAGCGTCTATTTAATTTGTTTAAAATTGATATAAAAAATGACCTGGAAGATGTTTACAAAAAAGCAAAAAAGCAGTACACATGCTTAATATACAGTATTTGAAAAGTATGGCTTTTCTTTTGATAGGTAAAAAAAATACACACACACACACACACACACACACACGCACACAAAACAACCTCAAATGTGTCAGCAAGAAGGACAAGAGGCAAAACAAAATTATTAGTTACTTTTATTTTGAAAATGCATTCCACTGTCAAAAGAACTTCTATGTGCTTCTTCATTACACTTATCAAGTAAACATTAACTTTTTGGACTTTATGACACATCACTGTAAACCTGTGCTTGGGTAAAGCTTATGTATCGTGATAAACGCTCGTAATTACAGTGAGCTAATGACTTGGACAAGATGGCGGTAAATAAATATCCTCCTTTGTTCTCTTCTGTTTTCTCTTAAACATGCACACACGCTGATGCTGACATGCATACACACACACACACACACACACACACACACACACACACACACACACACACACATACATACACCCATAGCTCCTGCACAAAAAGTACAAAGCACATTCTAGTCATCGATAAGTTAATCCATATTGCAAAAGTACTCGAACCATATTGGTTAGAATTTAAAGTACTTACTAAAATCTTACGTTTCATATATTACTGAGAACATTTTACATTTGTTCAGAATCATCGTGACAAAACATCTTGGACATTACGTGTTAATTGGTGTTATTTTTTTTTGGAAGATTTGAAAACTCTTAACACTTTGTGAGAAATAGGTTCAGGATGATGATGTCACTCCACAACTTCAACGTAATTGGCTGGGTAGAAGCCCTCCTTCCCTCCGCTCAGTATTCCTCGGCACCATCCCTGCTCGTCCTCCTCCTCCACCTTCAGGAACACCTCACCTGGGGTCACATTTTGGATGCAGGTCAGGATTCAAATTGTGATTCAAGAAAATAAAAGACTGTTGAAGTCACAAGGAAACGGCATTTTCGAAACAGGTTCTGTAATTTGACGTATTTCTGGTTGAAACAGGATGCTGGGACGGGACATAACGCTGGGACGGACTGTTCAAAAGGGAGCGATCCCTTAAAATAGCCTTACATTTTCATTAATTTACATTAATTCACCCCTTAATTCATGCAAAATCCCCTTAAAATCAGTTAAGGGCGTTATTAATGGAGGAGATCCCATCGAAACCCCCTTAAACACCCCCTTAATCTTGACTCCTTACTTTCGAATTTAATGAAAAATTCAGGGAGACAGGAAATTTTCCATTAATTTCCACTTAATAGTCCTGTAAACCATGCACAAAAGGCATGAGAAATCCATGAATTACTAGTGTCTCTGTGAATCAACCCATGAATAACATCCCTTAAAATTAATGTTTATGTAATGAAGAAATTAAGAACATTTCATGGATAAAATTAAGGGGTTTGGTTATTGGACATGAACAAACATGGAAAGTAACTCATAATCTTGAGCTGTCACAAATTCTGGATTCTTCAAAATGAATAAATTCCAGCCACCGGGACACAACCATGGTGTGTTAGGAAAAAGAAACAGGGTTTTCAGGGGTGAGGACCCAAAAATGTTCGTTCAAAAATCTGTGATGGTATTTTTGGTTGGAACTTTTTTATGGATGCCTACTGGAACGCCATGAAGTAACCACTAGATTAGCAAGCTGTTTTCCAGAAACTAAAACTAATGGGAAATATTGTGTCCATACCTGACTTGAGAATTTCATTTGGTCAAAGACGGCAAATCTACAGAATCATTTTCACAAACATGGCTGACGTATTTCAGGGTACAGATCAGTTCTCACCATTGGCAGCAATGTTAAGAAGCCAACTTTCTTTTTTTTTTTTTTTCTATTGTTTCTTATATTTTCTTTCACCTTGTACAGGTATCTGTGTTGGTATGTAAGTGAAATATGCTGTTTCCTTTTTTTTTTTTATTTGTTGGAAAAACCAATAAAAGTTCAAGTAATAAAAAAAAAAAAAAGAAGCCAACTTTCTGTCGGCTCCAACTGATCACCTGTTTTGTGTTTCAGCATAGCGTATAACACAATACAGGTGTTGTCACTGACATATCTTTTTGTTTCTGTTGTCAGACAACTGCAAGAATATAAAAAAGTGATTTGATCGAGGGTCACAAAATGCTAACAGCACAGAAATGATCGTTAGCTTTTGTTAGCCAGTTAGCATTTTAGCACCCTCGATCAAATCACTTTTTTGTATTCTTGCAGTCGTCTGACAAACAGAAAGATGTGTCAGTGACAACACCTGTATTGTGTTATACATTATGTTGACAGTGGAAGTGGAAGTACGTCAGCCATGTTTGTGAAAAAGGTCTGTTAGTGGACGCTCTCCTCCGCTGCAGCCCCACATTGTGATGTAGACTGATAAGACGGGTGTATTTTTACTAAAGCAGCTAGTGCAGCTTCAACACTGAGAATATTGCTGTAATACAGTGTATACCCAGTCCTGTCATATCACACTTCTTGGTGTTGTCACCTGCTTTAAAGGACAGCTCATCACCCTCCTCTCCCACGTAGTCGTACAGAGCTCGCACCTTCACACCCCCAATCATCACACTAGCGGGAGAAGACATGGACGGTTTCAGGAGTAGAAAACAACATTAAATCTGACTCACTGAATAAAATGTGTATTGTTCATCTCTGGGTTATTTATCAGTTGTCACACAGGGTAACTTACGATCGGTCCTGTTGCCCTTTCCGGTCTCTTTTCTTTCTCTTCAGCTTTTTTACCGGTGGGACCCATTCCTGACGTGAGAGATACAGGTTTAGACTTCAAGTTTATCAATGCTTTTATCAGATAGAGCAACTGCAGAGGAAATAGGGTGCATGCATCCCCAGCGAACCTTCACACAGGAATATACTTGTATTGTAACTCGGGTTAAAGGTAATTTAGCTGCTGACTGCAAATGAAGCGTTCTATTCCAGATTTCTATCCATTTTGGAAAATATCATTACCTTTAATTCAGAATTCAATATCTCTAAAATATAAGAATAATCTCTCTGTAAAAGTGTTCTAATTTGTTCAGCCAAGGACTTACCTACCACTATCCTTTCAAAAGCATCAGCATTTTTTTTTGTGTGTGCAAAGAGTATATAATTTCCCCCCCAAAATATATCACATTTTGCAGGGTTGGGGTCAATTCATGAATGAACTCATCAATTCCAGTTCCTCAGTTGAATTGGAATTGGAATTTGAAAAACCTACAGGAACCAGAATGTGAATTTAATTAACTTTTTAAGAAGTTGAATTTAATTCAATGAAATTCTGTGAAATTCCATGTTTTTATTTGTTTTTTCTTACCACATATCTGAGATTACACATACTGTTATATATTATCAATACTGAATATTGTAAAATGTTAAAGGTTCCTTTCAGGTATATGATGCATAACACGTAATCATAATACATACAGTACATTATGATTGAATGTATTTGATTTGTTTAACTGTCTTGATTCAGAATGTTTGATTTATAATGTAAAAGTCAAGATAAACTCTCTTAGAAGTGGGATTTCATGGGATTTAATTCTGAATTCTGTCATTCCAATTCAATTCCAGTTCTGTTTCCTTAGAGCTGGGTGACATGGGAATTTACCATGCATTCTCACTTCAATTCATGAATGGGTTAGTTTGAATGGGACACTTTATAACATACCTGGATCTTGGGCCAGTCAGTGGGCATGCCGGGCCCGTGGTTGTTCTTCCACCACCTCAGGTCGTCCTGCTCACTGATGGACATGAGAGTGTGGTGCAGCTCGCTGTACACTGCCTTCACACTGACAGAGGGAGACGCGTGTTTGTCATGACGCATTAAGTATACAGCAACACTTGTCCTATATTAACCCAGCCACTCACACACACACACTGCACACACACACTCCCGCACACACACACACACACACACGCAAACAAACAAGCACGCAGATGGCGGCTCACCTCTCGTTGTTGGTGATGTCAAGATGCCTGTGGATGGAGAGGAAGGCCTGCTTCAGAAAGCTCATCCTCTTCCTCTCCTCCTCCTGCGATTGGTCAAAAATAGCCTCCATTTCCTCCATGTAGCGAGGAGTGTAGGACGTCACGTCTTCCAACACTTGCTCATAGCGCTCCCTGACCTGCGGGGAGCTCAGAAGAGCAGTTTTATGATCAAAACCTGCCATGCCCTCCTTCAGGAAGAACCTCATAATGTGTTTCTTTTATGGCGGATCGAAAATTTCTAAAGACGAGCCCTTAAAATGATTAGAAGAAGAGCTGGTATCATCTCACAAGGGACATGCAGCAACCACAACAGTTCAGTGCCAAAATAAATCGACTGAAAAACTTTTTGAGGCAGGTGGTAAGAATACAGTTTGTGTATATTTGTGTTTCCTTTGTCCAAATGTGTGTCTATATATATACCTTTCTAAATTTCCATTTTTCTGATCATTTAATGAATTCATTCTTTTATGTTTCTTTGTACTTTGTCTTGTCCACATCTCTTTTTATGAATCCAGTGTTTCTATGTAAAATTCTGCTCTGTATTCAGTATACTTTACTGCAAGCATGAATGAGCAAAGTCAAAGTTTAAATCAGTTCTGGAGCTCTACACCGTTCCCATGCAATGTGCACATGATTTAAGCCTCCATAAACACGGGGCATGGTAACAATAAAACAGCACCATACAAGGGAAGCGCTTGAAAAAACACACAGAGCTCAAAGCTGGAGTGTGTGTTTGGAGAGATTTGTTTCCCTGGAGGAGTTTCACATCAGCTGAATAAATATCACCACATGTATCGGCCCAACAAAACTCTCCGTGAATCCAATATTTCCAAGTCTGTGATGAATCGAGAATTGTGAACTTAGATGTGTCATGACTGAGTGGAGTGTTTAGGTGTGTTAACATCTCTCCTCACTTTGTCCTTCTCCTCTGTGGTTTTCTCTCTGGCCGCCGTTATCTTCTGCTTTTTCTCCGGACTCATCTCCGAGTTTTCGTTGGCTTGCTTCTCTTTGCTCATGGCTGTTTGCTCCTTCTGACAGGCTTTGTGGAACGCGACTCGGACCGCCTCCAGCTGTTTGACACACATTCATACACACACACCAGGGTTATTTTGATTATATGATTTCCATTAGTTTTTAGTTCTTATTTCTTTTTTATTTCCATTTCAGTTCAGTTTCAGTAAGTTTTTTTCAGGAAGTGGTTAAACATTTTATTTGTTGCTACTTTTATGAAGTCAGTATCATCTTTTAAATCACTTCTTCAAATGCACCTTTGTAGACTTGCTTTTATGTAATTGTTTTTGATCCTGCTCACTTTTAACGTTGTGTTGTTTCTAAGGCTTTCTTTTATCTGCTTTCATTTAATGTATCAATTCATTTTCTTTTAATGTGTTTTCTCCTGCTTCATATTTTCCCATAATTTCTCCAAATTACATATTTTAATATTCTTGTTTTTTAAGCCACTCTGTGAAACAGTTTGTAAACTCTGCCTTTAGATAAGTGCTACACAGCTAAAGTTTATTATTATTAGTATTAATATAGCATTAGTAGTATAAGCATTAGTATTATTTAGTTTCATTTGTGAAACACAAAGTCAGATTTAGCTTAGTCTTTATTTTTCATTAAAGTTTTAGTATTTCAGTAGTAATGCCTGTATGGAGTGTGTTTGTAGTGCCTCTATTATGAACAGACAGACAGAAAATTGTGTATACATGGTTATATTGTGCATCAATGTATTGATAATGTATTGAATGAATGAATGATTTGATATGTGCTTATTCTCTGCTAGAGCATTCACCCTCCGCTCCCATTATGGAAATTATCAAAAGACTAAAACTGCAAATAATTCAGGCTGATTTTAATTTTTGTTTCTTTTTTTTTCTTTTTTTGTTTACTAAACTGTTTTTTTCATAGCTAGTCACAGTTTTTTTTTATTTTTTTTTTTACATTTTAACATTTTTGACATCTTGCAGTTTATATATTTTCTCGCCTAAAATTTTATCTTGTTGAGGTTACTAGCAGAATTAAATAAATATAAAAAACAAATATGTACCCTAAAACCAGAGGTAGTTGCGCAAACTGTTGCACACATGTACAACTACACACCCACACACACACACACACACACACACACACACACACACACAGTCAAAAGGTCCTCAAAAATGAATAGAAAAGCACATGTGAGTTTGGACCTTCTTCAGCTTCTTGCTCCAGGGCTTCTGTGCTCGTGAGAAGCTCGTCTCGTTGCTGTGGCTCTCCCTGAAGCCACAGAACATCTTCTTGGGAAAAGTCTCCTTCTGCCAGGTCTTCACCCTGTCCCCGTCCTCTGAGACCAGGGACTGGGAGATGGAGGAGTGCAGGGCGGAGAGGCGCTCGGTAGAGGAGAAGAAGCTCTGCCACGCCCTCATGAGGGAGCCATAGAGCGGTCCTGGGAGGGAGGGCGGGATGGGGGGAGAAAGAAAAGAGAGGGAGGAATGAAATAACAGTGCAGAGGTGAGTCATGGAGCCAATAAGGAACAAATCACCTCCATCTGTCCATTAGAGAATTTCAAACAAGGGCAGATGCACCCATTTAGCAGGACTCAAAGTGTATCTTTAGCTTGATGAGAATGGGACTTCACATGATTAAAAAAGGCCTGGGAACCAGCTTTGTTTTCAGGCCACAGTGGCTCTTGCTGTTGCTATTCCCATACTCACGAGAATCCACTATCGTCTTCCACTTGCTGCTCCACTGGCTGAGCTGCTGGGCGTACTGTTTCTCCACCTTGGCCCTCTCCAGGAAGCAGGTCATGATGTCGTTGCAGGCCTGGTAGGACTGGTCGGTACGCCGCACCGTTCGCTCATAATTCCCCGGCTGGGAGGACAGACATCGGTCGACAGCGGGGGGAGAAAAAGTGGCGGTGAAAAGTTAGAAGAACAGACACAAGCACACAAGCACGAGTTGGACATCCATGAGCACACATAAGCACTGTTTTGGATATATTGGCTATTTCTGGGGCAGTTAATTTCTCAGATTTCTTCATAAATATAATCCTCACCATCCAGAAGCTCTGTTTCTTGGCATCCTCAGGCGGCTCTTTGGGGAGACTCGCCATTATTAGGGACTTGTCTGGCGCAGAGAGGGAGGAATAGCTGTTTCTGTTTTATAAAAGAAGTCCCTAGACTGGTTAAGATGCATAACAAACAAAGAAAAGCAGACAGGTGACACATATTATCATATAACAGGCTGGACCTCTGCGTTATGTGTGTGTAATATGCAGATACAGCAAGCCGACTTCCTCATAAACCAGAGCCGTTTTGCCTCGCGTAGCAGTCGTGTCTGATAGGAAATAATTGGCTCTTGAAGCGTAGCAGCATGTCTTGTTTAGCGCAGTGCCATGACAACTTGGAAGAGCCTGATGAGGTGTTATTTATACTGTACATTGCTTACATGCATCCAAGCCCATGCGTGAGTGAGGGGAGTGTCGTTCCAGTGGCGGACTGGAATCCACTGGGCTGGAATCTGACAGCAGGAATAGAACAGCCGCTCCGGCATTCTTCCTGTTGCCGTCCCAAAATAAACAGCAGGGAAAGGTCATCTTTCCCTTTGCTCTGACTAATACAAGGCCTACGAGACCCAACTGTCTCCCGCTCTCTCACTCCCCCTGCCATTTGATCCAGAGATCATGACCACAAGAGCGCAACAGGGGCAGATTTCTGATCTGGCAAACGAGTGTGGGTGTGGGATTTAAATGGAATAAACTGTCCAGATAGCAGATATTTTTCCAGGCTCGGTGGATTCATGGGTGTAAAAAGACAGACTGAACAAAAGGAGGGAGATCCATGCACAAACACGCAAAGGACGCAGTCACATTCAGGCCTATTTCTGTCTGGGTAACAACTTGACACATTGCTGGCTGAGTAATATGAAAGTGACTAACCACACCTCATCACAAGACTGAGCATGAGGCAGAGTCAGGCTCCTCCAGAAAAGGACCTGTGTGTTTATCTTCCAACATCTCCTCTTCTTTCCCTCAGCTAGCTGCTCCTGATAGTTATATTCTCATGTTAAACTATTGCCCAGTTGCAGTTTTTCACTATTGCCATGATCTTCTATAGGTAAAAGCGTGGTAGGCAGTCCTTGCACACTTTAACTTCTTGTATTCTACTTTCTGATTTTATCCTCTATCTGATTATGTTCCCGTCCAAAGCAAGAGAAAGCTGCACAAACTGATTTGAAACACGACTCAACAGCTATCACACTGTAATTCAAGATGCGTTCATATTGCCCAAGTATTTTAATGCTAAAGAAAGTCGATCCACACACACAAAACAAACCCAAGAAGTGGCAGAGGTCATGCCTGGGAGAAACCAGCACTTACATTTCTCTCTGATTACTCAAGTGACCACTTGTTAGTTCAAGAGCTTCTGAGGATTTCTCTCCATTTCTCTCTCTCTCTTTCTCTCTCTCTCTGTCCGTCTACCCCTCTCCCCGTGTGCCTCTCCTCCTCTAACACATGCCTCCCTCTCTCTCCTCACTCACTGACCCAATTTTCCCTTGGCACTTAAAGTTACACACACTCGTTGTTGATCTGAGAGCGGCTGTGTGAGTCACCAAGGCAATGCAAGCAACAACAAAAAAAAAAAATTAAACAAATCAGCGCATTTGCATGGTAATCACTTTGCTGCTAATTGGCTTGAGGCAAACAAACGGAGAGGGGGAGAAGAAAAAAAACTTACCTTTCTTGCACTCCTCCCCTGTCAGCTGTGCTGTTCTAGTTCACAGTCATTCCATGGATGAACACTCCTATTCTTCTTCTTTCTCTTCTGTTTCCCCTTTACTTTATCCCCATCCCTCCCTTCTTTTTATGGACTTCACTGGTTCCCTCGCTGTCAGGTTGTTTGTTCCTTCTGTCCCTCTTTGCCTCTCACCCTCTCCCCTTCTCCCTCTGCATTAGAAAAACAGCTGGAAGAATCCCCCTCCTTCTCTTTCTCTGCCTGTCCCTCCCTCCCTCTCTCTCCCTCTCTCTCTCTCAATATGGTGCTAATGAACTATAGTGTTGACACGTTAAGCAAGCTCGGGAGAGAATGTGAACTTCATTTTGACCATTTGCTGGTCACAGCATCGTGTCAGTGTGGCACAGGGTCATGTGAGCTCATTAGTGTGTGTGTGTGTGTGTGTGTGTGTGTGTGAGGGGGGGGGGGAGTGTCCCATGAACTGCCACATTAGTCCTGCGCTCCTTTGTCACCCGCCGCTCTCTGGTGAGGCCTAGAAATATGCCTGTGTCAAAGAGACTACAGTAAGCAGCATGTTCAGCTGTATAGTATTCACTAACTGGTCTGTGCTGTTTTGAGCCAGTAGTTAAAGGGGAACACCGGTGTCACTTAGAGTTAAAGCCAATTTACTTCTGTCTAGGTCTAGTTTACATTTTCCTCAATCATTTTGCATTTACTTGTTTTGTTGTTGTGTTTAAAATCCAAACTTTCCAGTGTCAAACCTAGCTTGAGATGAGCTTCTGGGTAACAAAGACGTTGAAGCCAGATAAGAAGGCATGGATATGACAATTAAGTGTTTAAGGTGACATGTTTTGGGGGATTATTTCTTGGCAGAGACTTCTGTTTCTTCTTGTGGGTGTCAGGTGATTGACAGTAATCAGAGCGGAACGTAATGCAGCGCTGATATGGAAACACTCAACTTGGGCAAAATGAAATAACGGTAAAACAGAAACTTTAAAACCAAATTAAGGCGTCATGTGTTGGATTATCAAGCTCGGGCAATTTTCAAGTGTGTGGAAATAGTTTTTCATACTGTGTAAAGATGAATGGCAGCAAATGGAAAAAGGGAAGATATCTCCAACTACACTGACTGTGTGCAGACAACCTAGACGATTGGCACAAACTTAAACAACAAACTGGTATTATTAGTTCCATGTGTTGAGGCTGAAGCTGGCCGCTGTGCTGGGGAACTATCTTATCCCACAATCCTCTTGTTTCTCAGTGTTTCTCACGCCTTATGGGAATCTTTTGCTTCGTTACATGAATACAGCGACCGCATGCTTTGAATGAAGCCATCTCATCTTCTCCCCCCCCCCAGAGAGCTCCACTGTTTTGTTTCTATTACCTCATCAAGCCTGATGGGAAAATAATTCAGGACCTGAAAACAATGTTGTGTTCGACCACCGCAGGGCGAAGAGGAGCTGCTGCCAAATGACTCAATTCAAACACAGCACTTTAAATTGGATCATTATGTGAATCTGTCAGAAGAGGGGATCCATGGAGAAATAAGAATCAAGACAGGGCCAGAGTTTATTTAGCATTTATTTCAACACCTTAGTTGTAGCTCTATCATATTTTTATCAGTATATACTGTATTTCATTTAAAACAAAACTTCATATTTATATATATATATATACCTTTTATCTCTGCATACTTATGCTCATACTGTATATAGTCATATTCATTATGTATTTCACTAGTCCTAAAATACTCTTTTTAAATCATAGTATGTAATGCTTTCTACACTACCGCTCAGTCCTTTCAGTTTGCAGTCTGGGAATAGCGTCCATCGTAAGCTAGCAGTGAGGCAACTCAGCATGAGGTTATGGAGTCGTAATTTTATACTCACATAGAGAGAATATGCATAAACGTGTGTCAGCTTCACTGGGGTCACCACAGGGCGAGCAGTATAGAAAGCATTTACAGAAAACCCAAAATGAAACAGAAACAAAACAAATAGCTTCAAATAATGTCCACACTATTTGGAAGACGGAGATTCTTAAAAATGTTTACATACTTAATAATTAATATTGTTATCTTTAATATACTATGTTTTTTATGTTATTATTCTCATCATCATCATTACATATAGATCTATAAATGATGTGTTTTCACCTTGCAGTTGAATTCACCGCAGGGAATGGCTAAAAAAATCCAGGGCGTTCATGTTCAACTCTATGTAACATATATAGTATTTGCCTGAAGTTTATCACTCTGAAAAAAGGTTTCAAAAACCTTTTTAAAAAGGGGGTGAGAGTTTTTTTTTGGAGGGGGTGAATGTGTGGAATAGGGCAACGTTAGGATTGTCAAGTGGTGAGAAAAAACAGTTTCCTGACCGTTATAAATATGTTTTGGAGAAGGCATTAGAAAGAGAGGGGTGTGTGGGTTGGGGAGAGCATCTGGCCACCAAGGCAGGCTGACAAACACACACACACACACACACACACACACACACACACAAAGTCAGACACACAGACTCACAGAGGCTGAAGGTTGAGGAAGTCAGGCAGACAGAGAAGCAGTAAAAAGCCCTTTTTGATCACTGCACCTGTGTGTGAGAGAGCGGTCAACATTATGGCATCAAAGAGGACGGATCCATCCCTTGACCTGTGCTATGTCCGTAAACATCGATATCGTCTAAGAAAAGTTGATCTGCAGTGTAAAATGACATGCAAACCCCGTTCTCTACTCTTTTCAGTTCCTCTCCGATATGCGCCATTTCCCCCCGTTCCCTTTCTCCTATATAATAACCAAGAAAATAATAACAGGTCATTTCACAACAATATTTTTGAATATTTGTATATTCCTCATTATGCACAACTTGAATTCAACAATTATAAATACCCTGACCAGTTTGAAATGAATGATTGCGATCAGCACTTAGTACAAAACAAACAAATGGGTCTACTTATAGTGAATCCCTTTTTACACGTAGGATATATTTAGTGCTCGCAAAGTACATACATACAAAGCTTATTGGGGCATCATTTGGGGGATTATGGCAAATAAATAATATCAGTATAAAAAGACTACTATTGTTATCTATCCTTTTCTTCTATCATGGTTTACACACAAAACTGTTCCTCTTGCCTGTTTTTAGGGCCATATTCTGACTTTGGCTTGTGTCACTCACAGCCAATTGATACTCTGATTTGCTTAAAGCTACAAAACTGTAGTTAGAATGTGGCCCTAATATATTTTAATGAGAGTTTCTTGCTCTGCCACTGTCAGTTTTCTTGGGGTTTACCCTTTAAGCAGCAACATTCCTATCTCTAGACTCGGATTGAAGTTTTCCCAGTGCTGCCAAGCAGCAGATGGCATGAGAATCCATCTGTCAGTGTGTGTGGTGACAGTATGAGTGTGTGTGTGTGTGCATGTGTGTGTGCATGTGTGTGTATGTGTTTATGTCTGTTACAGCACAAAACTGTGTGTGTTAATTAAATGCCTGTCCATCAGCAGTTGTAAAGTGTTTTTTCAGTTGTAGAGTATCGTTTCAAGCGGCTCTTTCTTGTACCCTTTTTTTTGACCAATGGTAATCTCACAAATTTCACAACAGCGTCCTCCACACATAGCAAACGAGCATCATAACACCTTTTCCCCATAACCATCTCCTTAGTCTGAATTCCACACAACCTGTTTGCGTCCACTGTTCTTCTTCTCCTGCGCCTCTTCCGTTATTGTGTTCGTCTTTGTCAATTTGTTTCTCTCCCTTTCTCTCTCAGCTTTGAATCACCCCATCTTTCACTCTCTCAGTCTGTGTCTCGGGGAGAAGAAGTGACATGCAAAGGAGAGGAGAGCCGCCTGGGGAGAGAGGGAGGGCAAATCAAGGAATAAGAATGGGCGGGAGAGAAATATAAAGGGAATAAACTAAATGGGGTGACTGGTGGATAAAAAGACTTAGGTTTATAAGGATGGGGGGGAAATGATCGAGAAAGAGAGAGAAATGGAGGGGAGATGAAGTAACTTATCAAATTATATGCAATCAACATCTAACGAGGGAAGTGGATGGACCCAGCTAGCTTGTGTGGAAGGAATGAGACACTTGGACTTTCCTTCACCATCCAGTCCTTCCTTTCTGTTGCCCCCCCCTGGTCGACCCCGTTGCCTCTGTACGTTCCTCAGTCTGTTAGTCAGTCCCCTCCCTCACCTGTCAGTGAGTTTCTTCAGCGCCCTCTCGATGTTCATGCGGTGTCCCACACGTGTCACTCCCAGGTCCAAGAAGTCGTCCTTGGTGAGCGAAGGCAGGTGCGACCCGTCGATTTCGTTGTCCATAAAGCGCTCCCGGTGCTCGCCCAGGTTCAGGTACGCCAGCCAGTCGGCCACGTCGTACTTGGTCCAGTAGGGGAGGGGCTTGACGGCGAAGGGCTTGGCCGGCGGAGGAGGGGTGAGGTGGGGGTAGCTGAGGCAGGACGGGCTGGGGGGCAAGTGCATGGGGGAGGAGGCTCCGGAGAGAAACTGGGTGGGGGAGAGGGAGCGGGACACCAGGAGTGGGTTTTGAGTGGGAACGCCAGACGGGGAGAACAGCGGAGGGGTGGAGGTGTTGTAGGAGTCTCCTAGGGGGTGGCCAGGGGAGGGAGGGGTGAGCGGGCCGGGGAAGTCGAAGGGGCTGTTGTAGACGGGCGTACTGGGGAGGATGGGAAGGGAGGAGGGCCTGGGAGGGGTGGGGTTGGGCTGCTCGGTGTTATAGATAAGCGGACTGGGGGCGCGGCGCCGGGAGCCCGAAGACCGCATCTCCTGAACGGGGTTACACTGGAAGTCAAACGTCTGTCTGCGGAACTTGGAGCGGTGCTTGGGCGACGTCGGGTACGGCGAGTAGGTCGGGGAGAGGGGAGGGTGGGAGTGGACCGGGGAGGAAGGCATCTGCGGAGAGGGGGAGCGGGTCCAGTTGCGCTGAATGGAGACCTGGGGGGAGGGGGAGACGGATGGCGTGGCGGACAGGTTGGGCGTGAGGATTTGACGGTGCTGTGGGGAGGAGGTGGGCAAGGGGGAGGTGGAGCGGCCGGTGGGGGGGCTGTGAAACGCATCAGTGAAGTCTGCTGAATACCTGAAAGAGACACAAAGGTAAACCGGTGAGCCTTAATGCTGATAATGAGTTATAGCTCATATAAGTAGAATGTAATGTTGATATGTTGTTTGGGTGAACTATCATTTTAATTGTCAATGACCCATTGACCGAAACAACATACCTATGCATGGTGGGTGACTTGGGAGTGTGGCTCCAGTCATCCATGCTCTTGATGTTACTCATCTGTTGCAGCTTGGAGCTCAGCTCATTGATGATGCTGGCCTTCACACCTGAAAGAGGTGAGTGCACCCTGCGGCCCTCCAGGGACATGCCGCCCCTCTGCACCCCGCCGCCGCCTCGCTCATGCTCTCCCACCTCTCCCCAGCTCATGGGCCTGACCTCGATGGGCCGCTCTAAGCAGGCGGCCAGGGCGGAGCCAAAGCCGTCCTCCATTTTGGATCGGCTCTGTTTGCGTTTCCTCTCCTCTGCTACAGCTCCGTCTCTCCTGGTCTCTTCTGGGTTGCTATGTCTCTGCGATTGCATGCAGGCAGGGTTGGTGCTGCTCTGTCTGCGCAGCGCTACAGGCGGGCCCCTCCCTCCCACCTCCTTGTAATGAGTCATCTTTGGAAACACGGGGTTTGCCAGTTTGGCGTTGTGCACCTCAAATGTTTGCCCACCTGAGTAGGTCACGTAGGGATCCTGGTGCTCACCTCCTTTCTCTCCCTCTCCTCCTCCCACGTCGCCTCCACCCCCTCCCCTCTCTCCTCTCAGCCCGCTCATTCCCAGCATTTCTAAATGGTGGTCGCTACTGCTGTGACTGTCCAACTCCTCAATCCCAGAATCCACCACCGCATCCTGCCAGTCTCCACCCTTGGGCGTGATGGTGGGGTGATGATGGTGGTGGTCGGCGGCTTTGCCCACTGTGCTGAGGCCGGCTTTGGGGCCGGCTATGGCCATGCTGTAGTCAGAGGATGCCGCGGAGGCTGTGGTGGTGGTGGCGGCGGCGGTGGCTGTCATGGTGGTGGTGGCGTAGGTCATGGTGGTGGTGAGGGCGGCCGTGCCTCTGTCCTGGGCTGGGGTCTGACCGCCCACCGAGGGGTTGTTAGGGCCGCCGTAGTAGGAGTGAGAATGGGACATGGGCTGGGGTCGGTGCAGCGAGGGGGCAGGCAGAGCAGGAGCAGAGGTGGTGGTGGTGGAGGAAGGGGGGAATATCTGTGGGGAGGGGAGAGAGGGAGAGAGAGCAGACTGCGTAAGGTTGGCCACCTCGCTGTCGTATGACGTAAGGCTGGAGGCGGCAGAGTCGCCACCCTGGGGAGACGGCTGCGGTGCGTTTGAGGAGACAACTCCGGGAGGTTTGGGAGTTGGGAGTGGGGGCGGTGGAGGCGGAGCAACAGCAGCAGAGTGGTGACTGGAGTGTTGATGCTGCTGGGCGAACTTCTGAATTCTTTCATTCTCACCGTTAGCAAACTGCAAAGGAGGGGGCAACGGGTCCGCAAAGACAAACTCGTCATCTGCGTCGATTGAGGGAGCTGGCGGAGGGAGAACCATAAGCCCCAGACCTCCAGCTCCGCCTCCTCTTGGATCTCCCCCAGGTTCATGTGTCTGTGCTGGGGCTGTGGGGACGGTGTACTGGGGTACGTAGCTGGTGTTGGGAGCGGGGTCCATCTGCAGAAAGGAGGGTCTGCGGGGAGCGGGCTGAGTTGGTGGGGGAGGAGGCTGTAAGGGTGGAACAGGTCTCGCCTCATACATCTCCTTTTCTCTCTCCCGCTCCCTAGGACTCTGTGGGTAATACTGGGTTTGATACTGGCTCGTTCTGTCCTCTGAGAAGCGAACTCTGAGGCCCTCCCTGGGTCCACCCTCCCTCTCTCTCTCCATTCTCTCTCCACCTCCTCCTCCTCCCAACCGTAGTATCCTAGGTGACTGCGGCCGGCTCATGGAGGCAGGGGAGGTGGTGGTGGTGGGGGAGGTGAGGTGGAGGGAGACGGGGGAAGTGTAGGCGGATTGCGTAGGGGTCGGGAAAAGGGAAGGTGTCGGGGTCTGGACAGGGGTGGGGAACGCTCCCACTGTGGACATCTGCCGACCGAAGTGTCTCTCCTCTCGGCGGGTCCTGCGGTCGTCCTTTAGGGCCCGCTCTCGTGCAGCGAGGGCCAGGCCCAGGGGGGACGAGGGGTCCAGGACTTTGCCTGTCAGTGGGTGGATGAAGGTAGTGGCTGGCTGGGTGCCGTAGTTGGAGGGAGCGGACTTGGGCTGGCCGTCCTGACCGAGGATAGGGGAGGAGTACTCAGGCAGGCCAAAGGCTGGGGGCATGCTGCTGGCGTAGTTGACATAATTGTCTCCAGAGAACATGCCCTCATCGATAGACTTGGAGGGCCGGAGGCGAGGGGTGGGCACTTCCATCGTAGCGCCATGTAAAGGCTGGATTCTTACCCCTGCTGCTCCGCCTCCCTCCACTGCTCCTCCTCCTCCCGCCTCTCCTTGGATGTCCTCCTCAGATGAGAGGAAGAAAGAAGCGCTCTTTCTCCTCATGTCCCGGAAACGTTCCCTGTCCCTGCGCGCCCCTCCGATGTAGCCCGCAGCAAACGATGTACCGTAGTCCAGGTTTTCCAGGTTTTGCTGGGTGGAAACAGAGGGGGCGACAGATGACGGAGGCATAGGGGTGGAGGTGAGGGGCTGAGGCGGTGTGGGGGTGAGGGGCGAGGGCAGGCTGGTGTTGGGGCTGTCTGGGGTTCCAGGGAGGGAGGTGGCGTCGTCTATGTCCACGGTGGGCTCGGCCTCCATGCTGCTGCCCTGGCTGCTGCGGCCGCTGCTGCTGGTGGAGGGGGCTTTGACGATGATGGTGGGGATGGGGATGGAGCTCTTCTCCTTGGCACCGCCTCCTTTCCCTCGGTGCTGTCTCAGCCCGTCCTCCACTTTCGACTGCTTCATCAGAGCTCCCCTGCCGCCCCTCCTGGCTCCGCCCCTGCCACCGCCTCCGCCCCGCTCCCGGGTGGCCATGTGCGGGTGATGCTGCGGAGCTTGTTGGGATTTGGGTGTAGCACTTGTTGGTGGCGTGGCACTGCTGTAGCCTCTCCTCAGCCCCCCCATCTTGCCCCCACCCCTCCTGGGCAGCTCCGGCTCCCTGCCGGTGAGTGTTAGTCCTTCAGATTGTCTCCGGAGGGTGGGGACTATGACCGGCTGGTTCATCCCACCAGGCCCTCCCCTCTCCCAGGCTGCTTGTCCCGGCTGGGAGTGGAGCTGGTAGTGGGGTTGGGGTACAGAGGGTATGGGCATAGCGGGCCCTCTCCCAGGGTGGGGGCCTGCGGATAAAGGCGGCTCTGGGGCGGATGTGTTCGGGGGTGGGGGGATTTCCTCAGGTCCCGGGACTGACAGGCTGCGAGCCAGCTTCATGGCAGGCGGGTGGAGGTACTGCCTCTCCTCCTCCGTCACACCTGAGGACACAGACACAGGCAGTTAGATGGTGTAAAAAGCAAATTCGCTTTCTGAACAGGTGGAGAATATCTTTCTACAACAAAGGGCGTTACCAATAGATTTCTGCCGCATCATGACTGCATGCTGAGGACCATGGCCAGGTTGAAACTGAGCTTGGTTGTAGCCAAAACCGGGTGGCATCATACCCAGTGACGACTGCTGCTCATAGTTCGGCTTCAGGTGTTGAAACGCATAATGAAAAGAAAGAAGGAGAGCAAAAGAGAAAGTGAGGAGGGAGCGGGTAAAGAGAGGAGAAGACATGTTTGCTCAGACATAAGCAATAAAAAATATATTGTTGTTGGCTGTTACAAAGTAGATATAAAATGCAATACAGCAGAACCAATCAGTCAAAAGAGAGTATTAGTGTATCAGGGACCCGAGCATAGTCGAATGGACGCAACCTGACTCACACTTAAACAAACGTTTTGGTGTGGGTGGTCCATTGTCAATCATTTTCTGTAAAGCACAGCGAGGGCAGCAGAATGAACAACGGCGCAGAAAAAGCTGAAGACCGTGCTACTTTATGGAAATACAATTGTCAGGTTTTTGTGAGCAGTCGTCAATCTAAATCAGTGGAGAAGCTCTGCTGTATGTGTGAATCTGGCAGTATAGGATTCAGGACAGAGGTTCACAGCTGTTCATGATTATTGTTGACATTTCTAGATACTGTAGAGGCTGATTCTAAAAAGGCAGCAGGAGCTTGAATTATGGTAAGAGTGCATAGCAGATGCAGGTCATGAACCAGCATCCATTTCCCTTCCAATTCCCAGCAGTACCTCACTGGAGACATTGGGAACAATACTCTTGCTCCGGTCCCTCTTGCCCCCATGACCTCTCTGGCCCTGGTTGTCTGATGTAATTGTCTGTTGGGCAGCAGCCAGGATTTCATCCAGTTTGTCTAAGATGAAGACAGAAAGGGGGAAGGGAGAGAAAGCGAGGAGAGAGAGAGAGAGAGAGAGAGGGAGCATAAAATGAGAAAAAAGTTGGTGGGCAGGGCACAAACAGCGAGCCCCCTCCTGTCCCCTAAAGGTTTAAATACACCCGGTTATAATATGACAGAAACAGGAGGGATTTCTTACTCAGTGCCATCTGATAGACTGTCCTCTTCTTATCAGGAGCCTGAGAGGACTCGTATTCTGAAGGAGGAGGAGAAGAAGAAAAGAATCCTCTTAGCATCAAACAGTCTGACTCTTAATTAAGGCTCGGGGGCTGATGGGGGTAATGATAAAGACGGATATTCACCTGCTTTCTTTTTCCACGGAGAGGCAGCTGTGGCATACATAATTCGAGAAACAGAAATTAGGTCTGACTAGAACTACCGTATAGCCGTCTGTATAATGCAGATGGAAGGATGAGATACATACTCGGACACACGTGATGATGGGAATGCTGATGTGGTGAGGGTGATGGTGATGAGGACGGAAATGAAAATGAGAGCACACAAATCCGTGATTCTCCCACCTTTCTCCACTTCAGGCAGCACATTTGGTTCAGCAGAAAAAGAAATAAGAAGCAGTTTGTTAGTGATGCCATCAAGCTACTAGCATTTCACAGCATGAAACTGCTTAGATCTCTCTTTACTTAACCAGATACACAGGCATCCCATAGTAAGCAATGTTCAGCTTTCTTATTCATAGGTAACACATGATAATTTACTGGCAAGGGGAAATTAATCGAAGCAATCCTCCCTCATTAAGCCAATGCTAATGAAAAAATGAAATTACACCTATGCTGGATAATTTTCAAGGCTCCCTGCATCAACTCGCTTAATATTTAATGCAGTGTTTCCCCTTCCACTCAAATGGTGCGGTGGGCCACCCTGCAGAGAGGAGCTGCCAGCCCACCTAATAGAATTCCATGTCTTGGTTTCAGTAGAGATTTTTTTAATGTCACAGGCTCTAAAATGCCGCTTCTGAAGCTATTTCACCCTGCCAAAAAAAAACTTCTGAGGGAAACACTAATTTACTGTATTTTTTTGAATTGGCATTTTCTTTGCATGGGTCAGAATCTTAAACCAATTAAGTGCCTTCCGCTTTCTCCCTCGCTCTCTTATCCGTCTCCTCCTCCCTCGTCTTACTTACCCATGTCCTCCAGTTCTGATGTCATCGACTTGGAGCGCAGGGCGATGGCAGGAGGAGTCAGTCTTTTAGTCTGCTGCGGGGCTGCCAGAGGAAGCCGGCCAAATTCAGACTTAATGTTTAGTATTCTGGTATAAACACGCAGTCACCAATGACAACCACACTGCAACAAGCTTTTACGGTGAAATAAACGATGCGATCGGCTTCATCGTCACATCATAAACACAAGATGGAAGTAACATGCGTGGAAAATTTGACTCTAACCTTTCTTCCTGGCGGTGTCCTCCATTTCAGGGTTACGAGCCACCATCACAACTTTAACCATGAGGCTGTTGCCCCCCTGTCGGATCATGTTGACCACCTGCCTGTGGCCCACCTTCACCACGTTCTGGCCATTCACCTGACACACACACACACACACGCACACGCACACACACACACACACACACACACACAGACAGACAAAGAAAGACTGAATGTACAATGAGCTGAGGTGTTGCATGAATTTCATGAAAAAGAGCTGCAATTTCCTTTTTTGGTGGACCCACTTTCCCTCAACCTGCCTCATCTACTTCTACTTCAGTTAGTTATTTCCTACATTTCCCAGAATGCCTTTCGACAACCCCCAGAGAACGTGTGTGAACTTGTTGCATTCAGTAGAGAGAGCGACAGCTATATAGTAAGTAAGATA
The DNA here is from genome assembly GCF_048128805.1 of Centroberyx gerrardi. Classification (NCBI taxonomy): domain Eukaryota; kingdom Metazoa; phylum Chordata; class Actinopteri; order Beryciformes; family Berycidae; genus Centroberyx; species Centroberyx gerrardi. The sequence goes on from NC_136016.1 coordinate 18,201,323, forward strand.
CTAAGAGCAAGAGAGCGAGTTTTTCCGGCTGAGAAAAAGCAAGAGTCGCGCCCCTTAATTGTCTTGTGGCTGCATTGCATTCTGGTCTATTGAGGCTACTGTCAATGAAGAGTTTGGTCTCTCTGCCTCTTCTATGATGGATTTCTCCCTGTATGATTGTTGAATGTCGGTGCAAAATGGTGAGTCTAGAAAGAAGCCCTAGCTCTTTAATTCTGATGGACTGACACCAAAAACTGACATTTACAGTTGATGTTTTAGATAGTTGAACATTTTTCTGCTATCAAACTCCATTGTAGCTGCACTGGAAATATCTTGATGTGACGTTGTCTACATTTGGCCAGTTGGGAATAAGAAAAACTCACCACCAAACAACAAAATGGACTCTGAAATACAAGCTACTGTACATCACCAATAGCTGTTTTTCAACAGTGTTTTTGGGGTGGAGTTTTCCTTTTAGTGACAGGTGACACTGAATCTAAATGAGGCTTCTGCACAAGGCATGTTGCTTGCTTATTAGTTATTAAAACGTATGAGTTCAGATGAAGTTCTGAGCCAGCCTCAGTGTGTGTGTCAGTCCAAAATGCCACCCACTGACACCCTGCTGGTCCCTACCTCGATGAGGAAGTCCCCCATCCTCAGGCCCGCCCTCCAAGCCACGCCCCCCTCATCGACAGACTCCAGGTACTGCAGCGCGGGGAACGCTGGCGTTGGAGTGAACTCCTCTATGGGAGTCTGAGCTGGAGAGGATAAGACAGAGAGGATGAGCATGAACGGAGATAGATAAAAAAGAACACGGGTTTGAAATTGAGAGAGGGATGGACAGATTAGAGAGGGTGAGAAGGCGAAGGGAAGGGAAAAGAATTGCAGAGACAGAGAAATCTATAGAGACAGAGGGATTTGGGGTCGATTCTGGAGGAGAAGAGGCACTGGCTCACCTTTGGCTCCCCTAAGCACAAAGCCAAAGCCCTCATTGTCTTTCTTCTGCAGGAGCACTGTCTTCTCCTTAATGATGTAGTCACTTAGAGAGAATAAAGAGAGGGGGAAAGAGAGAAACGGAGAGAGCGAGAGAGAGAGAGAGAGAGGGGGAAAGAGAGAGAGAGATAGCTATATGACTTCTTTAGCAACAGAAAACTCTTTTTGTCATGCAAATAAAGCATTTTCTGAATGTGGGAAATGGCTATACTGCATCACATTATGAAATCACACTGCACCAAAAGATAGGTTGGCTTGAGTGTCATACAAAAAACGCTATTGTAGAAAAGGGTCGATGGCAGGGGTAGAGTTAGTGTCACAGTGGGTGAGGAGTAAGTGTATATGGGATGGCAATCCATACTATAGCCTAATCCAGCTAGAGCTGACAAGCGCTGGGCCAGGGGGAACGGCACATTAGAAAAATGTGCACACACACTTCACTGATAATGGAAACTTCCAAATGCACCTAAATCGCTGCATTAGCTTTCACCGCCTCTGGCAGCTTCTGCAAGGATACTGCTTTACCGACTCCAGCGCACCACTACTGGTCATACATGACACTTCAAATTATGTACGGGAAGAAATCCGACAGTCCTCTAATCTCCCTGCACAACCGGCTCTGCTCGCCCCAAGACTACAGTCTACAGCGGTCACAGGAGTTGATGATGTTCATTGATTGATGCGGTAATCTTATTATGAGACGGTTGGAGTAGTGTAATGGCACGTTTAACCCAGCAAGTCAAGCTGCTTCATTACTCTATTACCATGTCTGGGACTTATGGCTAAGTCAGATTTATAGCAGCATTACGACCCTTTCCCTCATGTAGCACTGAATAAACAGACTCCACACTGCCACACACAACCTTACTCATGACTCATTTCTGGACTTGACTTTCCAACAATGTCAATTCACCCTGGTTCTGTTGGAAAGCCCGGGGCTTGAGCAGAGCTGTATGATTTAAGAGGAATTCCACACATTTCTTTCCTCAGCGGCTTATTTCTGCATTAGTTGGTGCTCTTCAACTTAACTCAAACTGGCACTCCAACTGAAATCAAATCAAAGGTTTTGATTTCCTAGAGTGGGTGAACTGTGAGTGAACAGGACGAGTAGCCCGGTCACTGAATTGTCTTTACTTAATCGCTGACTGCCAAAAAAAAGCAGGTGTAGAATTTCCAAACATGACAAGTGTATGGCGGGACTAAAATAACAATATCACACCGTTGTGATGATGGTCTATTTTCCACATTGTCCCTTACAGTACAAATCCAGCAACTACTTGTGTATTCATGCCAGCACAGCGTGGAATAACCCGAGTTCGGCTGTGGCATCAGAGAGGGACAGCAGAGTCGTGAGCGTTGGCTTAAGCCCACAGGCCCGAAGTCTTCTACACCAAGCCGTAACTTTTAGCACCGAACAGACGATTGCTAGATTCCCCCTACTGAGGTCCATCCCTTGTGCGTTCTCCATCAATGTTACTGTTTCGCCAACGCACAGCCGCCTTCCAGCCATCTGCTCCTCACACCTCATTCCTTTTTCTCTCACCCTGTCCTCCATCATGCTTTCCCTCTCTGAGGATCAAAGTAACACGGAGTGGAGTGGGTGGACGCTGGATCCGCCAGGCTCTCTTCCATCCATCCATCCATCCACTTCTACGGGAGGGGGAAACAGAGCCAGTGTGCTTCCCCAAGGTGATTCTGAGGTGTTGCTAGCTCGCAGTAACATACCAGATTTCCTTTACATATACGTAGCTGTGCGGCCGCTCTACCACCATGTCGTCCGCTCAGGCCGTGTCGATTGCGGCCATGCACAGCCCAAACGTCCCTGGTTAATCTCTACCGGCTAGTAGGACACTCTCTCTGAACTGGCTTCAACGGAGCTGTAAGCCTATTAGAGAACAGAGTTATTATGTTCCCTCCTGAGTCATCCTCTCCTCTATCCACAATTACTGAGAAAAAAGGCAGCTTTTTAACCATTCGTCTGCTGAGCGTACATGCAGATAGACCGGCTGTGCGGGGACAGTACCCACACACCACAAGTAAAGCACTTGACTGATGTTAGTGACACACATCACCGTGTATGGAGATGGATGCAGAAGAGATACTCCCACAACAATCAACCACTGTGACGTACACACTTATATGTGAAAACCACACACACATCCAATGTATACAGACACACATGCATAAACACAAATGCATGCACACACAGGCACGCACAGAAATTACCAGTATCTCAAATTAGGCTGAAGAGGAATTGACAAAACCACACTCTTGCCACTTACTGACTCCACTTTCATCCTTCTCTATGGCAACAACACACACATTTTTAATGATACAATGGGACACACAAAATTATGGGATATGACAATATAGCCTTTTAAAGAAACAGGAATACACATAAATGGGAAGTACAGGTGAATGAGAGATATCTGCTTTAAGGAATCATGACTCAAAGAGAATGAAATACACCCACACTGTCTGACTGAAATACATCAATATATGCTCTCTTTCACACACAAACACACACACACACACACACACACACACACACACACAGCATTCAGAAACACACGGGAGGAAGACACAGAAATAAACATGCTGCAGAGTCTCCATTCAATAGGCACTTCCGTCCCACAGAGATATTCACATGCAGAGGAAAAAGACAATTAAACACAGACGCACATATACACGCGCACGCTCAGAGACACACACACATACACACACAGAATACATAGCTTATTAGTCTGCCTTTGAAAAGGCACGGCCTCTCAATAGCATCATCTACCTCTCCCCTCTCTCCATTGTCCTCTCCTCACATCCATAGCCAGCCAATGAATGAGGAAACAGCCGCTACCTGTAAATGAACCACACGCTCCTGTTTCTGGGGCCCAGTGACGGCCACGAAGAAGAGAGGGAGAGAGAGAAATCTCTCTCTCCGCATCCCCCCATTGCCATGTCCCCCCCTCCTCTCTCGCGCGCTCTCCACCGCCGCCACCTCCTCCTCCTCCTCCTCCTCCCGCTCCCGCTCCTCCTCCTCCTCCCGGTCTTCCAGCGAGAGCTCAGCCAGAGAGAGCCGCGAGAGTGGAGGAGAGAAAGAGAGAGAGGTGGGGAAAGAGAAAGAGAGAGAGCGCTGGTCTGCAGCCCGCATACTTCAGACAAGGGAAAGAGAGAGAGAGAGAATGTGAAAGAGAGTGAGAGAGAGAGAGAGAGAGAGAGAGAGAGGGAGAACGCCAGAGATTATTACAACAGGGAGAGAGAGAGAGATTGTGTGTGTGTGTGTGTGTGTGTGGATACAGCCAGTGCTGGATGAGAGAAGGGGAGAGGAGGGGGGGAGATGGAGTTGAATTTGCGGGTGTGGACGGGGGGATGGGTATAGATGTGAGGCGACACAGGGGGAAGGAGGGAGAGATAGCGCGTGTATTTGCACATCCAGTGACTGGTGTATCACAGATTCACCAACAGCTGATTCCCACCCTGGATTTACTCACACACATTTGCAGACTTTCCTCTCACTCCCCTCCTCTAACGCAGCACAGCGCTCTCATCACCACATACACAGGCTAACACTCTCTCTCTCTCTGTCTCTCTCTCTCTGTGAAATAGCAATTGACATTCTCCCAAATGCCTAACCGCAGTGAGGAACATTCGCGGTATCACCCTGCTCTTAATTGAGCACCACTTCACCACGGTGCTGAAATTACGCTTAATCGACTTAACACAGGTAATGTAACCCCATTGGCCGCTATTTCCATTTAGAACGCCGGCGCGGCTGCATTAAAGTGAATGTGTTTTTGAGTGACAGTGAGAGCCGCTTAGCACGGGGCTAATGTCAGCTACAATGTGTAAGAGCCTCAAAAGCCCAGGGGTGGCAACTGGTAAGTCCTCCTCACCAGCCCAGGGACCAAACCAGCCTCCTCATGACTCATCAGCAGCATGATGTTCGTGCCTATGTATACACAGACACGCACATTCACACACACACACACACACATTCACACACACACACACACACACATAAACAAACATACATAGCTTCATAATGCACAACTGCCTAGGGCCAGCTGCAGCTTGATGCAGGCGGATCAGACAGATGCAATGGGGGGAGAAAGAAGAAAACCCCCATCACCACTCATTACGGCATTATTCTCTTCATTGTAAACAAGCGCAAAAGAGAGTGAAGCGTGTGGATGGATGTGCGGCTGACAATCTGAATAGGGCCAGCACAGTCCTGCGCATCAGGAACAATCACAGCGACGAGCGCGTTTGTCTGGTGGAGCTAAAAGGGAAAACAAGTGAAATGACATGCCTGCTCTTTGTGCTTTCAGCGCTGACATGTTCACACAGCACAACAATAGAGAGCAAGCGCTCGATTCTGAGCTTCACCAGAGGATCAGCAGGAAAACAGACATGCAGTCACATAGGCGTGAAGGCATGGACACACAGACAACAGGCAGGCACGCACGAACACACACACACGCAGAGCCTCCAATTATCAACAAAACAAGAGCGTGTCAACCCAGCATGGTCTACTATTTCAATCAACTTCACTTGCCTGACAGTCTGGCCTTAATAAACCAGAGAGCAGACAGTTCAGGTGCTGCCCACAAACTCATGTGACAAGCCACAGCTGAAACATCAGCAGGGGTCGCAGCCAATGAGCTTCAGTCTAGTTTTTCTCAGTATTGACTGAACATGAAAGGCGGCGGGCTTGGCTTACCGCCGGATTGAAGCCGACAGTTCCTCATTCCTTGTTTTAACACACTCACTGACCACCTATTAGAGGTCAGCTACTCGTTTGAATTATCTCGGGTCGCGAGGGTCGGAGCAGCTGGTCAGCGGAGTCTCACCTGGGGCCATCGATCCCATCGTAGGCTCCGACGGTGACGTTGCGGAACAGCTTCCTCTTGGCTTTCTCACTGCGCGTCTCTGCAAGGCACATGCAGGCACAAACATATGCTCAGTTTCAACTTCCGCCACTTTCCGTCATGACACGTTCTGTGTGTCTCTATAGAAGTGTTGCCTTTAGCACAACACATCCGAATCAAACGTTTTTACACCATGTTCTCGTGATCCTTGTTTTTTTTTGTGTTTGTGGCATATGGTTCGCTTGCTGTGCGAACTATGGAGCTATGAAAATATTAAAATATGCGCATGGGCCTGCTGATAAACATGAGTGTGCATTTGCTGGGTGTTGCACTGACTTAAAGGATAATTCCAGCCACAGTGAAGGTGTCCTCTCTCCCTTCCAGAAGTTACTGTGGATTTTTTATACGCTATTATCAGAAAAACAGTCGGCCTTGTCTCACCTGATCGATTGTCCTTGCTGAGACCTGCCACCTCTTCCACACATTCTGAGGGAAACCAGCCGGTGCGACCTTTCACCATTCCCTCCCAGTATCCTCCCTCTCCTACACTCAGCACTGAGGAGGACATAGACAGACAGATAAATAGATAGATAGATAGATAGTGTAGAAATGAAGAAGTGTGGCAAAGATAAGAGCAACAGATAAGCTGCAGTGAATCACAACATTAACAGAAAAGTCCTTACACAATTATATATCATCAATATATCATTTTTGATTGTGTATTGAGTATTGTAATTTACTTTGTTGGTGTAACTACTTTCCCTCAATCTGCCTTGTCGACTTCTACTTCAGTTAGTGATTTCCTACATTTCCCAGAATGCTTGAACAACCTCCGGAGAGCGGGCACTTTTGCTGCTTTCAATCAAAAGTGAGCATATGGACATATGAATACAGCCATCGAGCCAACTAGTTCATGGCCACTGTCTATGATTGTGTGTCCCTTACTCAAAATGCAACATGTCTTGTGGCTGCATTGCATTCTGGTCTATTGAGGCTACTGAAGAAATTGGTCTCTCTGCCTCTTCTACGATGGATTTCTTTCTGCATGATTGTTGAACGTCGGTGCAAAATGGTGAGTCTAGAAGGAAGCTCTTACTCTTTGATTCTGAGGGACTGACACCAAAACCTGACATTTACTGTTGATGTTTTCGATAGCCAATAAGAAAAATACACCACCAAACAACAAAATGGGCCCAGAAATGCAAGGTGCATCACCAATATCTACTTTTTAACAGGGTTCATGTGTTTTAGGCTGGATTTTTCCTTTTAAAACCAAGTTCACCTTCTCATGCATCTGTCTCACCTTTAACTTTGTCTCCTTTGCTGAGGGTGAGCTCTCTGTCTCCACTGGCAGAATGGGCGCGAGTGGCCACATACACTCTGCCTGGTACGGCGCTGTACATACGCCTCATCTGACCCCCCCCTCCGCCTGCTGAGGTCGCACTACAGAGGGAGAGAGAGAGAGAGGTTATTACGAAACCATGAGATGAGACAGTGGCAGAACAAAGTGAGAAAAGAGAGCTCATGGCCAATGAAATAAGAAAGCTTTTTGCTGCTGTTCTTAGACTTTAGCTCAGCCTTTCATACCATCCAGCCCCACATACTACTCAGACAGTTACAGGAATTGGAAGTGAACGCTCACATAATCAGGAGCATCGCTCCTTTCTCACTAAACAAACCCAGCGCCTGTGCTGATTCTCCTGTCCCCCATTCTCTTTACCCTCTACACCAATTCCTGTAAAAACGATGAGCCAAACATCCGCATTGTTAAATTCTCAGATGATAAAGCCATCCTTGGTATGATATAAACAAAACCTGATATGGCAGCATACATCTGTAATTTCCAGTTTTGTACAGTTGTGTGACATTTCCCATTGATTTCCCATTTCCTTTTGCTGAATGTAAGCAAATCAAAGGGAGGATGGAGGGATGATGACTCTTTGCACTGTTTCCGTGTTTAATAACATTACACTGATTGGCTTGATGAAGGCGCTATAATTAAAGGTCTAAATTTAAGACTATGAACGGCCATAACTTAAGTCCATAAGTCCGATTGACACGAAACTTGCTACATAATCCAGCTATCCCTACAAATTATACTGATTGGACTAATGGGGGTCCTATAATTAAAGGTAAAAATATTACCTCAGATGCCACCGGTACGATTTTGATGAAACTTGGAGGGATGACGCATTTTGGCACTGTGTTCTGACGTTTAAAAAAATACACTGATGATGCTATAATTAAAGGACAAAATTTAAAAACCATAACTCCTATACTAACAGTCCAATTTGGATGAAACTTGGAGGGATGATGCATCTTGTTACTAATTGGCCCACGGTGCGCCTCGCCTGCATCATTCGTGTGGGACATGTTAACTTGTTTGCTATTGTAAATATTTGAGAACATATCCTCTTGTAATTGTACAGTCTATTTATTCCAAGTCATCCCAAGTTTCAGAGGCTCTACTTAACACAAGAGTATACAGGTTTTCATTCCACCTTAAACCAGAGAGGAGGAACTAATCAGTGATATGAGCTATAGAGCCCACTGCTCTGTTCATGTCCACGTCTCCATCGGTTGGTGTCTCCTCACCCTTGTCTGCCTCGTGGCTGGCGGTGTCTCTCCTCGGTGTCGCTCTGGCCTCCCCTCCCTCTGGACGGGGAGCGAGTGCGAGTTCTGGGGCTGCTGGAGCTCCTCATGCCTACCGAAGCTCTGCGCTGGCCCTGCAAGACACGCACAAAGTCCCAAACATACAGAGCGTCTGAGTCCCGGCGGGGCGAAGAAACCCCAAACAGTAGAGTCTGTTCGCTCTCGAACAGAATGCTTGAGAACATTAAGAGGCTGAGAAAGCACTGCAGCGTCAACAAAGCACATTTAATATCACAGTTATAGTCTCGGAGATGCTACGTCAGTGGTTTGACATCGACCTACTGGCCCTCAGTACCTGTCCGGGGAAGGGATTGGTTGCGGCCTTGTTGGGCAGGGCCAGAGGGTCGGGCTGGGCCATGGTGTTATCGCTGTTAGCGCGCAGTAGGGGATGGGAGTGGAGCAAGGGGAGAGGCAGCGTGCGGGCGCTCTCGTTTCGCTGGGGAACATACTTTGGCGATTCCAAAAAGGGCACTGGAGGTAGAGGTGTGAGGCGTGATGGTGAGGTTTAATATGGGGTGAGGGGTCAGAGGTGAGGAGTGAGGGTAGGTATGACAGGGGGGGGAGATGGAGGGAGAGAGGATGAAAATTGTGAGGGTAAATAGTTGACAGATTCAGGAGATCTTAGTGCAAAGACAGGCAAGTAGTGGAATTAGTTTACAAGACTTGATGGCCCCTTCAGAAGAGACCAAGTTTGACATGAAGGCTTACCTACGTCAGAATCTCTATGGTTTTTGATGATTTCCCCGAGTTCAAAATGGCCAGACATTACAGCTAGCTGCAAAAAAAGTAAACAAAATGTTGCTTTTCTGATGTAACTGCTCTATCTCTTATTATTATTACTATGCCTTGTTTTATTATCTAATTTTTGTCTGTATTTGAGCCCTTTTGTTTTCTGTAAAGCAGTTGGTGACAAACCCATTGATCAAAACTGCTTTACAAACACATTAGACTTGATTTGTCAAAGCTAATAAATATGCCAAAATGCGTTCATGAATATATGAGTTGCCAGTTGTACTATTTACCTGAAAAGGGGTTTGGCCATGCTTGTTCTTTGCCTCCTTATTCGCTCCCCTGTACAGAAGAACACGGACACAGCTTTCCTGATTGGTCAGAGAGGGATAGTGATCGGTTAACATGACTTAAACACACCAGCTGTTCTCTTTGAAGTAATCGTTTTAGTAATAATAGCTCAATATAAGGGATTTGTTTCCATACTTGCCTTGTTGTACAGGGCACAAATGTGAAGTGCAGAGTTCCCTGAGGCATTTTGAGAGGTGGTGTCTGCCCCATAAAACAGAAGGTGCTCCAAGTGCTGGGCATAGCCGTTCTGGCAAGCCTTTCAATGTCAAGAGTGTGATAGAAAGATTCAAAAAAATTGGCAGGATTAGAAAGTATAGGAGGAGACATGGGAAAAGGGGAAAGGATGACTTTCATATAGAACTGTTTCAGTACATTAGGAAGAGGTGAACAGAGAGAGAAAGAAAGAAAGAAAGAAAGAAATTGAGAACAAGATGCAAAGAGAAAGAAAAGGAGAGAAAATGTCTTACATCCACATTTAGAGCCACAATTACTCTTACAGAAAAACAGGTCAGAGCAAAGCTGACGATTACATCTGCACCATGGTGAAAAGAAAGGACAAAACATTAAAACAACAGAAATGAGCCTCCAGCAGGCCGACAGGTTTCCTCATATTTTTTTCTGCAGGGACTAAAATAACACAAGATACATACAAAATAAAGGAGGAAAACATAGGGCACGGCGGAAGCCAAAATAAAATACCATGACAACCGGCTTGCAGCACAAGCGCAAATTTACTAGAATGCCACAGAGACATAATGTGGGCAATGTACCCACATGTGCCCATGTCTAAGAAAGAGATAATAATGATAATATCCAATGTTCTTTCAGAATCGGACACAGCTTGAGATGATTTTGATAGGAACAGGCGTGAGGAAACTACAGTATGTGGCGACTTCTTTCATTTGTGGTTCAGTTTATTATCATTTTTCTTTCTTTTTTTTAATCTGGGGTCTCTCTCTTTCTGACTCTGAGAGAGAGATCCTGGCATGGTCTGATGTGGATGGAGCGGACGATGGCAGGATGAAGGGTACCTTATGTATTTCTTGCATTGCATACTCCTCTTCATCCCTGTGCTATGGAAAAGAGAGAAGGAGGGGAGGAAGGAGAGAGAATGCAGAGATGAGCGAGTGAATGTCATTCGATGGAGGGGCGGGAAGGGGCGTGAGAGAGCGCCGGGAGAGAGAGAGAGAGACAGAGAGAGAGAGAGAGAGAGAGAGAGAGAGAGGAGGGTGATGGTAAGTGACAACAACAACAACACGGATAAGACAGGGAAGTGGCGGCGCGTTGCGAAAGTCGACATGAAGAGAGATGAAGAAGGAAAACACACCGACCAGAGATGACTTTACACATAAAAATATGAAAGGAAACCATATGGGAACTCACAAGGAAGTGGAACACAATACCAGTACCATCCTGCAGATGGTGTGGTGAAAGATAGATAGATTGAAAAGTATCCAGATAGATAGAGAGATAGATACATAGATATTTGGTGAGTTGACCATAAGTCTGTCCATTGCTACCTGGTGAGACTCGTCCCAGCCGTTCTCGTCCCTCGTCCCCAGCCTTGCCCTGTAGTACAGCAGGGTCTCGCAGCAGGAGGTGTCGCCCCCTGTCAGCAGGGTGTGGTACAGCGGGGTCAGGCCACAGCGGTCTCTGTAGTCCGGAGACGCTCCCAGGGACAAGAGAGCCTGGCAGGGAGGGACAGGGATACAGAGAGACTAAGAGAAAGCCAGCTCTTTTCTAATTCTGATTTAGCTCATGATGTTTTGAACTGTTTTTGCAGTTAAATATGATGTTACATTATGGGATGTGCACTTCACAGTATGCACTTTATCTGGACATGTACACTACCAGTCAAAAGTTTGAACACACCACATTTTTCTTTATTTTTCCACATTTTAGAATAATAGTAAAAACATCAAAACTATGAAATAATACAAACGGAATTATGCAGTGACCAAAAAAGTGTTAAACAAATCAAAACTATCTTATATTTTAGATTCTTTAAAGTAGCCGCCCCTTTGCCTTGATGGAAAGGCAAAGGCTTTGGAAAGAAATTCATACATAGGCATCAACTTCACTGTTTATATTTGTCTAAGAAACAAATTTCAAGCATTTAAACACAAGCCTTTAGATCAAAATGGCTTTAAGATAATGAAAAACATAGTACATTCAATCAGGTGTGTCCAAACTTTTGACTGGTAGTGTACATGTTATATTGTATGTATTTTACAGTATGTACTTTATCTTGATATGTGCATGTCACCCGAGGGTTGTTGACAAATAAGTATTGAAACTGTATTATTACTGCGGAGTATGCATTTTATTTTAATAGGTGATTCAACTTTTGCCATGTGATTTGATTGTGTGCTGAATGTTGAAATAAGTCTGCTGCCTACTTTTTAAGCTGCAAAACAAATCGCCTCAATGAGGACATTAAAGTTTCTCTTCTATTCTAATGTATAATACTGTTGTGTGTATAAGGAGAGAGATAGAAAACCAGAATATATGTGAATACACACACACATGCTTGGGTGTAGGGCTGGGCAATAATTCAGTATTATCGTTTATATTCAGAATCATATTGTAAAGAAATAATAATATCGAGTTATCGTGATACACAATTCTATTGCCTACATTAATGATAAAAAGCAAATGCTTATTAAAATCTCTCACAAAATGAGATCTGAAACAAATAAGGGAATATTATTTACTCTTTTACGTCTTATTACCATGCAGCTCAACGCAATGAATAACAATTTGATTATTTAACATTTAATGTCAGCAGATATCGTTATATAACACCCAGCCTTTCTTGCATGTGTGTCTGCAGTTTGCATGCATGCATGTGATTTAATGAGACGTCCTCGTTACCAGCAGCCCGGCGTGATTGTGAGCCCTGACAGCTTTGTGCACGGCTGTCAGCCCGTCTCTGGTCCTGAAGTCCAAATGAGCGCCGCCCTGAACCAGCACCCTGATGCCCTCCACCGTCATGGAGGACTGCACCGCCACAGAGAGGGGGGTCTCTGAAGGGGGGGGGGGGGGGGGGGGGGAGTAGGTAAAGAGGAAGAGAGACAGGAGATCATGGCGGAGAGAGAGGGGACAATTGGGAGAGAGAGTTAAGAAGATGAAGTATGGGGGAAACAGAGAAGAGATGGTTGGCCAGACAGAGAGAAGGAGAAGGTGTCAACATCACCAGGTGAGGAAAAGGTCAACTTCATCATGCAAATGTTCAGATTTTGAAAGAAAAAAAATCCACCTGCAGATACTCTTACACTGTTAAATATCATCAGTTTCATTCCAGGTGTTATTCTGTGATGAAGTGTTGCAATTTACTTCATGGAGTACCCACTTTACCTCAACCTGCCTCATCTACTTCTACTTCAGTTAGTGATTTCCTAAGTTTCCCAGAATGCCTTTCGACGCCCCCCACAGAAGGTCGAAGGCAATTGCGATAACATTGTACATTTTTTCAGTCAGAAAAAAAGTGAGAGTGGCAAGAGAACAATGCTGTGGTGCGTCCCGGTTGTTCAACTTACAAAAGGCATGCTACCAACGACAGACCCATAAACAGGCAAGCTGTGGCTGCATTGCATTGTGGTCTATTGAGGCTACTGTAGGTGGAGAAATTGGTCTCTCTGCCTCTTCTACGATGGATTTCTCCCTGTGTGATTGTTGAATGTTGGTGCAAAATGGTGAGTCTAGAAAGAAGACCTCGCTCTTTGATTCTGAGGGACTGACACCAAAACCTGACGTTTACTGTTGAAGTTTTAGATCGCTTAAAAAATAATTCTGCTATCAAACTCCATTGTAGCTGCTGGAAATATCTTGATATCTACATTTGCCCAGTTATCCACAGGAATAAGAAAAATAGACCAAGTACATCGCCAGTAGTGTTTATTTTTTAACAGTGTTGAAGTGTTTTAGGGTGGATTTTTCCTTTAACAGTTAAAAAAGCAAGTTAATTAGACTTGTCACTCACAAATTGTTTATTTGAAAACAAATGATAATCCTATGGACCAGGTCAAAAATCTAATTTCACAAAGTCGGAGTCAGAAAACACTTACAGGCATGTGACAAACTCACCTCCACTGTCAGGGTCGTGATAATTGGGGTCAAGACCTTTTTCCAGGACCTTTGCTATCTTCTCTACTGCTCCAGTCTGAACGTAGTCCAGGAACTTCTTCAGACTGGCCTTGAAGGGTGAAGAAGAGGAAGGAAGAGGATGTGTGTGAGCAGAAATGAATACTGTGCAGCAGCAATGTTGTGCGTATCCAATAGACAAGAAAGAAGTACCTTTGTGCTGAGTTTGGCAAGTAGTTTTTCATCCAGATTTGTCTGTTTATACACTCTGGTTTTGTACCTAAACTGCGGACCAGAAGAAGATTTGTGTGAAAACTTTGATTCAACTTACTGTAACACACTTAAATTTATCACTGGAGTCGTACATAAAAACTCTAAACAGATTTCCATTCATCATGACTCAAAGTACTTCATGCAGATGGGTTTATTGCAGTCTAGCAGCTGAAAAAGTAACATTATCCCTGTTAAACTACCCCTGTTAAACCCCCTGTCTCCCATTCACTGTCACTGGAACTGCTCCAGGATTTATGTCTTGAAGATATCAAGTGAGTTTTGGTTCTCTGTTCCTAGTTTTAGGAGACACTTGTTCATATGTGTAGCTCAATAGGTAGAGCATGGTACTAATATTGCCTGGGTTAGAGCTATGATTCCCACTGGGACCACCCACTCTGAAAATAAATGCACTCACAGTTCTGGTATTCTGGGTAAAAGCGTCCACCAAAAGGCATAAAATCTAGACTGAAATCGAGATCAGTCTAGAAAAACAGACTGATCCAAGACCAGTGGAGTAGCAGAGGTAAATATTCTGCCTCAGAGTGCAGTTTTCCTTTAAGATACAAGATACATCACTACACAACCATGTTTACACCTGGCACCTTGTCAAGAATGGAAACACTTGTCTGGTTTCAAGCCAAACTCTGAGTACTGTGCATACTTTGAGCCCCGCCCAGGTCATGGAGATTTACACCAGATGAACCACCAGAGGGCGGTGTAACATCACTGTATCACAGCATGAGAAACCACAGTGTAAATCTATGTCACCTTGCACCCGTTCGCAACCCACTTTCCAAAAGACAGGGAAAAATTAGCTTCAGTTTTGAATTTGTAGGTTACACAATGTACAGAATGCAAATTAAATCCATGAAGTTGATATTGTCTTTGTGAGGATTTGTTCACAGTTCATTCACTGCACTGATGAGGGTGAAATGGAACTTAAAGGGGAAATGGACCAAAACTAACTTTTTGGTTGTTCTTCCGCAAAAGTTGACTATTTTTCTAGTTTTGTTTAATGAGTTGTGAGTCATGCGGTTTCAAAGTATAATGCAATTCATTAATATCACCGAACTGTAAAAGCTGAGATAATTGAAAGAAAATGTTATGGGCAATTATGTTCCTGTACCTATATTAAACATCTACTTTTTCAATAGTTCTAGATGTTTAACTTAGGAACAAGAAAGTAGAGGGCTTTAAACATTTTCTTTCAGCCTCTTGCTATGCAATTCGGTGATGTTACAAGACTGTATTTTCTCTGATCCTGAGAGCTAATCACTCAAAACAGAAGCAAACCAAAATAATCTTGATACATTTTAGGTGTCAGCTTATGCAGTGTAAAAGACAGCATGAAAGAAACATCTGTGTAAAAAAAATTAAAAAAGAATAAAAGTCAATTTTGGCAGAATTCCCCCTTTAATGTCCCATTTAATCACAAACAAGTCAAATACACTCCCAAATACAAGTGCACTCAGTCCGTGCACTTTTCCACCGTCTGCACCCACATACCTCCAGGTAAGGGACCCCTTTCTCAAAGGACTGTGGGTAGTCTCGCAGGGCCCGCTCCTCCTCCAGGAACTTGGCGTCCCGTCCGTCCCCGGCGGGCTGGAAGAGGCCGTAGTTGTAGACGTCCCACAGCGACTCGCTCAGAGAGCAGATGACCTGCTGCTTGGCGCTCCACACCGAGGAGTCAGGGTCAAACTGGAGACACCTCTGACAGACAGCACAGGGCACACAGGGGGGTTAGTTTGGAGGTTTGAGCTGTACAAACATTTCTTATCATCTTATTGGTTAAGTTATAACCTCAAGAGCACAAGTTAGCTAACTGGCAAAGTTGAATGGGAGAGGAGGAGCTCTAGTTAAAGTATTCATAGTATTCCCATGATGTCACATGCATTTCCTACCAATATGGTGCTTTATCATATGCACAGCTCATTGACTGTGGCTGTCGTTTGATTATAATCACCTGTTAATTTATTACAATCACCTGTTATTTTCCTACCAAGATGGTGTGGAACAGAATACTATGAATTATTAAAACTACTGATTTTTTTATTCATTCATGACCATGCCATTCATGATGTTGGAAGGTCAGCAGCTAGCTAACTAGCTTACCTAGATAGCTATAGGCTAATGTGGCTAGTTTGAACTTGGAAGGTCAGCTAGGCTAACTAGCTAAGTAGCTAACTTAGTGTGGTTAAATTATTTTTTTTCCCCGTTAGTGGCTGAGCACTAGGCTTCATAATATTAGCTTCCTCCTCTCTTACCTCTTGCCTCACTTGGCTTCAGTTGTTACTTGGCCAGAAAAACTATGGCTCTTTGACTCCGCCCACTGAGGTTTAACTCAACCAATGAGATTATTTCTGCCTCCAAAGCAGCAGAGAAATGCTTTCATTTAGTCAGGTTTCATATGTTGTGCATGTGTGTGTGTGTGTGTGTGTCTGTCTGTCTAATTATGTATGGTTTCACACAATCACAGCTTCATCAAGTCAGTGTGGAAATATCTGAAAATAGTATCTTTTACTGTGGATTAGCACTGTTGCATGATGGTTGTACACCAGTTAGTGAGTGATGTATGCATAAGAATGTGGTGTGTGTGGTTGTGTGTGCTGAATATGAATGCATTATCTTTAAATAATTAATCACTGCCATATTCATGGCAATAACATTATAGTCTGCTTTAAGGATATTCAAGACACATTTGCACAACACTTCTTCTAAACCAAATGAGGAAGTAAGGATTCTATACTGGGAAAAAAACATATTTCCTCTTGGTTATTTTCTCCTTTTATCTCTGCATGGCACGATGTTAGATCTGCCCCACAATCCATGAGAGAAAGAACAAAGTCGTTTCCCTCTTATGTCTGTGCGTGATACACCAGAGGCTCACCGGCCACAATGAGAAAAATACCTTGGATGTATTATGTGCATCTGGTATGCTTAACTAGATTTTACGGTGATTTGTGCACTGGCCGTTTGCTCATACTATTTCATTTCCATGCATTTCCACGGGAGGACGAGCTTTTTCATCCCTCTCCTATTACAGCCCGGAGCCGCGGGACGGGGTTGACTGAGTGCAGGGCTTCAGGAGCGGGAATGAGAGGCGTGAATGAGATGTATGGATCTATACTATTGTTCCATTTTGGAGAACTGAGTAAAATTGCACAGCTCAGCAGACTTCCATGTTCACCCCCCCCTTCTCCTCCCTTCTCCTCCCTCCCCAGCCGTCCCATTACCGCCCCGCCCCCCACTAGGTTGCACTGTTTGATAGTGTAGCCAACACTATTGGCATGGCAACCAGTTCATTAGAGGAGGCAGGCACCCGTTGCCGTAGCAATGTCTTGGTGGTCCCTGGGAGGTAAACCACATGAGTGAGGAGGACGTGTGTGTGTATGTGTGTGCGCGTGCATGTGTGAGTTGTACAGTATATGTGTGTGTCTGTGCACACACTTATGGGAGTGTAAGTGTGCAGTGTAGTGCATACATACAAGTGTGTGTGTGTGTGTGTATGTGAGTGTGGCTAATCCCTGAGAGAGAAGACTAATGTAATATATATAAGAGTGACACTTTCCTCCCCATCATTCTGTCATACAAGCAAGGATTTTCTGGGCTCTTTCCTGCAACGCTTGTATCCGCTCAGGAGAGTTGCTCAGATCTTCATCCTGCAGCTTTATGGTATTTGTAAATATATCTTTGCTTTTTCATCTTTCTTCATTGCATTTCCCATCATTTCCTCCCTCGCTCCATCTCTGTCTCTTTTGCCAGCTTCTAAAATTCGCTCCCTCTCTCCAGCTCCCTTTAATTCAGTTCAATTATATCCCAGCTGCGAGGTTTGGGGTGCTGAGTGTTTGTCGGTAGTGGGCAGGCGGCTGAGTGTGATGCCTGTGGCCGACGGAGCCCTAAGAGCAACACAAACGCATTAGACGCATTCATGCCTTTCCAGCGTCACTCACTCCCCCAGCCCTCCCCAAACTCATTAAAAACCTATTAGATAATTAGCAATTACTGTTATATTGAGGGCAGATTAGCTGACATGTAGAACAGTCGGCATGTTCAGGGAGTTGGAAACGGAGAAAGGATGATGGGGGGGGAGGGGTTACAGTGGGGCGCCCATTCTCACCTGAATGTGGTGTGTGTGGGCCGGCCAATTCACACCTGCCTCCGCCGTACGACTGAGAGCTGCTGTAAGTGTGAATAGGTACTAACTTCAGGTTGGGAAACTAATTATGACCATACGTGACCCGGGGCAGCCAGTTCCCTTGTATTGTTGACTAAGTATTTCTGCACATGCTGGTTTCTCACCATAAGTCAAAGTGCATGTTTTTTATTTTTACATACTGTAGATATTTCCATGGCAAAGCTTCCCTTTGGGGCTCATCCCTGGGCTAGGGTGGGAAATTGGAATGAAAATGCTTTGAAATGGTAAGAGGTACGCTCATAAGATTTGGAAAAGATATGTTGTGTTTGGGGTGCAAACAGAGATTTTGGAGGGGAAATGGATTGGGATTCTTTCGGTTTCCATGACACCCTGAAGAAGGCATAATGTCGAAACATGTTGGTGATGTAAAATAAACATTTTCATATGGAGAGAAGTGTGCAACCTTCATAAAATTACTTATTCATTCTTTCAGTTTCCATCAGGAAATTTGGAACAGGCAAAGAGCACTGCAAAATATTGAGTCCTAAAATTGTAATTTTCTTAAAACAAGTGAAAGACTCTGCCAGTGGGGTTGGATAATTTCACTTGTTTCCAATGCAAATTAACTTGTTTCAAGAATTTTGTAGAATCAAGTGTAGTGATCTGCCTTATTCTGACTTTCAGACACTCATGTCTAGAAAATTCCTGAAACAAATGAAACTGCATTTGAAACAAGTGGAGTTATCTCACCCTAATGGCAGAATCCTTCTCTTGTTTTAAGAAAAAATTGAAGGTTGAATATGAGACTAAATGACTTGTTAAGATGGATGTTTTTTGCAGTGAGAGGCCTGGCTGAAGAAATAACCGAAAGAATCCCCATCCATTCCTTCACAAAACCTCTGTCTGCACCCCATACCATTGTTTAGTAACTTTTCCCCAGTGTAGACTTAGGCCGGTTTCAAGTTAGTGGTCCAAAAGAACCTGGAATTGCTTGATGTTTAGATGTTTACATTATGTGAGTATCACACACAGCCGGCCTGGACCTGAGTGTTGTCGGTGACAGCATGCACCTACTGTCTGTTTGATGTCGGGGATGCCAATGCGGAACACCATCATGGTCAAGTGAGTGTCTTCCAGCGGAGCTACGGTGGTCATGCTACGCTCCATGTGAGCCCGCCTCTTCTGCAGCGCGGTGGTCAGGCCGGGGTGATGAGGCTGCTGATTGGCCGGGATGAGATGATGCTGCTGTTTACTGGCTGGTTGATGATGTAGGGCTTGATTGGACATGTAAGGGATCCCCCGGTTCCCCAGGTTGCCGGGCCTCAGCGGCCGGTCCGCCCTCTGTCTACCGACCACAACGGCCGATGGTTTTCCCGCCTCGCCGCCTTTCCCTTCCCATGATTGTCGGCCTCCCCTCATTTCCGCCTCCTCCAGTCCCTCTATCCCTCCATTCTCCGTGTCACGTTCATCTTCCCCTTCTGTGTTTTCTCTCCCCTGCTCCTCTTCCTCCTCCTCATCCTCCCCATCTTTGTCGTCCTGACCGGGATAAAAGTGCTTGTTATTTCCCAGCATCCTTTGCTGTGCAGGGGTCACTGCAGAGAGGGCTGAGTGACATAGCTGTCATGGAGACAAGACATGGCTGTCCCATGAGACTCTGGCTTCATCCCTAGAAACATGCTGTGGGAAACAGGCAGAGAAGGGAGTAAAACTTTGGTCATTTATTTACTTCTTCTCATTTCATTGATAATAACATAGGTGTGTGCACTGTTGTACTGATCAATGAGTGTGTATAATTCAAGTTTGTAAAAGTCAAGTGCAATAATAGAAACAGGCATTGCTAATACATCCACATGTGTGAACGAGCACAGAGCTGGTCCACATTTTTCCATTTAGCCACTGGGAATGCACAGGGGAATAACAGGCTGATGAAAGACTGGCTATATATAAACTCTATGAATTTGCATCGCAGGTTCATTGCAGAACAGAGCGAGTTGGATGTGCAATTTAGCTTCTCGTGAGGTCAAGAGCATTGCTATATTGTATTAATGGAGCAGGTCTATGTTTTCTGAGGCACAACCCAGGGCTAACAGCTTAATATGAGCTCCTTGGAGGAAAAGTCCACCCTCAGATACTCACACACTGTCATATATCATCAATCTGTGATGTTCAATGCGTTCCAGGGGTTATTTTGTGATGAAGTGCTGTAATTTACTTTTTTGGTGGAAACCACCCACTGAGATGTCATTTCAATGTTGCGTTTATGCTTTAGCTCTCATATAGCCCAGTTTTAGACCAAGCAGTAAATACATTATTCCGTACTCATACAATGCATGAACAGCTGTAAAAATCAAAAATATGCACCAGAGAAGTCCATATGCACTGAGTTTAGATGTAGATGTCTACTAAACCGTCACTTTTAAACCCATATAGCCCACTTTTAGCCTGTAAAACCATTTAACGGCTAATCAATGTAAAATTGCTCAATCTGCCTCGTCTACTTCTACTTCAGTTGGTGATTTCCTACATTTCCCAGAATGCCTTTTGACACCCCCCAGAGAATGCCTTAACTTGTTGCATTTAGTATGTGTAGGTGGAGAGAGCAATAGCGATAGCAGTGATGATAGCGACAGTAAGAGCAGGACAGCAAGAGTTTTTCCAGTCAAGAAAAAGTGAGTCACGCCCCCCTTACTCAAAATGTACTGTCTTGTAGCTGCATTGCATTCTGGTCTATTGAGGCTACTGTCAGTGGAGAAATTGGTCTCTCTGTCTCTTCTACGATGGATTTCTCCCTGTGTGATTGTTGACCGTTGGTGCAAAATGGCGGTTCTAGAAAGAAGCCCTCGCTCTTTGACTCTGAGGGACTGACACCAAAACCTGACGTTTACTGTTGATGTTTTAGGTAACTGAAAACTTTTCTGCCATCAAACTCCATTGTAGCTGCGCTGGAAATATCTCAAAGTGACGTCATTCCATCTATGTTTGGCCAGTTATCCACGGGAATAAGAAAAATACACCACTAAACAACAAAATGGTCCCAGAAATGCAAGGTACATCACCAATAGCTACTTTTTCAACAGTGTTAAAAGTGTTTTCGGGTGGATTTTTCAAGATCTTTTCAGATTTGGCATACTGGGGCCTCCATATGTTCTGTCCTGGTTTTGCTGTGGTGAAGTCTGGCTACAGGGGCTTTGCCATCGTGCAGATCTGGACCATTGTCAACAGCCGTCTTAATGATGGTGAATGACGTAGGGAATCTCCCACCGTCTCATTGGCAGTTTGGTGCTCTGAATATAAAATGAGCTGGGAGTCTGAAATAGATGGTATCAGAATGCTCAGATGGACAGATGGAGCTCAATAAAATATCACACCAGACTATGGAGACACACATTAGAGCGCAAATTAGGGCAGAGATCTAAATTCTTTAAATGATCACAGTTGCTTACCAAAATGCAGAGACTTTATGAGTCCATCAATAATCAATGAAATATGTAGAAAACATAGTATTGATGGAGATTACACAATATATAGACACTTAAAGCGGTATTAAGTGATCTATGGCTTTTGACTTATCAACCTCTATCGGCGACCAGTAGGAAATGCAACAACATCAACGGGTCTCTGGCACAGCGTACAGTGGCCTGTAATTGACATAAATAATTAAGTCACATATTCACAATATAGACGAGTAAGCTAGCTAATTAGAGCAGAGATCCAACAGAAACGTCTGGTGAAGAGGTAATATATCACTATGCAAAATACTGTAATTAAAATACTGCTTTGCCATTTGCTTTTTTGGCTTGGGAACGAACTGTGTTTGCCGGTCGCACCGCTGAACAGTTGAAAATGAGTGTGTGTGCGTGAGTGTGTATGTGTGTGTGTGTACTCAAAACAAAGTATGGGCCTGAAAGTGAGTTTGAAAATCCAGGAATCTCAGCACCTGGCAAAGAAATCGTTGCGTCCTTGGTATCGATCAACAACCCTATCAAACAACCCCCGCAGATATATAGTGGTAATTTTTGTGTTTTGGGACAGTAAACATCTTACTTACTCCATCTTTTACGATTATTAAAGATTAAAGTCACCAGTGTTTGAATGACTGACTGGAAGCATGCAAATCAATCCTGGCCTAGTCTGCTCATGTCATGTCTGAGTGCCCATCAGGAAGTCTGCCAGTTGAGCAGTTCTGGCGAGAAAAGATGGATACTGTAGTGGGAGGAGGATTGACCATGGTGGAAGCATGATCCCCCAAGGAGCTGAGAGAGTGACAGGGTGGGCCACTTCAACGCAAACAAACGTCTGTCAGAGCAAGTGAGGCGGGGAGGACAGGGAGGAGAGAAACCGGGTGGAGGGTCGATGAATAAAATGTGTCTAACCACTTCAGCAAGCACAGATATGTTGCTGGAGAAGAAGAAAATAAAAATGCAATGAAATAAACAAAGCGGAGAGTGTGTGGTTAATCTAACAAAAACATATCTATCAAAACTTTTTCGTGAAGGTTTACACTGCTGGCAGTGAATATGGGAGTCTCAGTGATATCCATCAATAGTGTGAGAGTTGACCTATTCAACCAACAATGCCCTGAAATACCCATCCAGCGTATATTTAATCTGTATTCTTGGGGAATAGCGCACTAGGATCTATCTCAGGCTATTGTTTTTTTTGTCTGATTAACATGTTTGAGATTTTGCATCACATTCAAGACTGATGGGTTTTCTAATCACAAGTTGACAAAGAGCAGCGTGTTAACACTCACAAGGTTTTGGAGATTAACACTATCATTCAAGTACACCAAGAGGGAATAGGAGGAGGCTGATTTATGAACAAAGTCTCATTAAATATTGAAGAACATTGAGTCTGCACTGGGCAAGATAAGGAACTGGAAGGACAGGCCGAGGGTAGACGGGGGCTAACTAATTGGGATGTAAAAGTGAAAGGGGAATACACAAGAGAGAAAGAAACAGAGAGAGAGAGAGAGAGAGAGAGAGTTGTGTTTTGCATAAAGCAGAGTAATCAGATTGAGGGAAAGAAGAGGGGGTGAGGCTGTGGCTGGAAGGGTGATGAGAGCGACTGGAGAACGGAGCCAAAATCAAGAAAGAAAAACAAAGGCAAAAACAGGATGAAAAGGTGCAAAGGAATTATATGTGAAGTGAAATGCAACAGCCAAATCCAATGACTTGATTTAGCCATCTGGAAGACACAAAAGTAGAGCTTGCAACTCCTTTTATGACGCTCCCAAAGTTGAAGAAGAAGAAGAAGAACGTTTCGATCCACCTGACAAAGATCCTTTAGGGGATCGAAACGTTGCTCTTATTAAACTTTGGGAACTTACTAAACTTTGCGTCATAAAAGGAGTTGCGAGCTCTACTTTTGTGTGACTCATTATTAGCTCGACACTCATCTGAGACTCTGCGTGTAACATCTATCTCTTTTGATTTAGTCTTCTCCTGTCTGAAGTTTGGCAACTCCCTCCATGCCCGCCTCCTCTCATGTCACTCAACTCCTACACTTTCACTGGTTGTCTGTGGTTTGTCAAACTAAATTCAACACTGCAAAAAAAAAAATCTTCATCTTAACAAGTCATTTAGTCTATTATTGAGTCCTAAAATTGTACATTTCTTAAAATAAGTGAAAAAATCTGCCAGTGGGGTTAGATAATTTCACTTGTTTCCAATGCAAATCAACTTGTTTCAAGTATTTTGTAGAATCAAGTGTCATTTTCTTGATAATAGTGCAGTGATCTGCCTTATTCTGACTTCAAGATACTGACACTCGTTTCTATAAAATTACTAAAACAAGTGAAACTGCATTGGAGGCAAGTTAATCTCACCTCATTGGTAGAATTTTTCTCTTGGTTTAAAGAAAATAAGTTTCGAAGGCTGAATATGAGTTGTTAAATGACTAAATGACTTGTTAAGATGGACGTTTTTTGCGGTGAATCCTCTCCCTTCCCCTGTGCCGGCCTGGTCATCATCGCTCCACCCATCCAGTCTTGACTCCTCTCCCTCCAGGCTCCTCGATGGTGGACTGACTTCCCCGCTCCAGACAGAGCAGCAGAGTCACTCCCCATCTTCCACCGGAGGCTGAAAAATAATCTTTTCACCGTCTTCCACTGAATCAAATCCCCTTTCCGCTACTCACTCTAATTGCTCTTAAAAATCCCCTTCTGTCTTTCTCCTTAACCCTTATTTTGCTCTTTTCCTTGCACTTCTCTCTTACATTCTCATTCTCTGTGGTCACAGGAATAGACAATATGGCTCTTACCCTCACACTCTATTCTACTCACAACTATTAGTCGCTTGTAATGTTTGTATCCAGGAATTTAAGCTTATTCTACTGTTCTACTTACTGTAATTTGCTCTGAATAAGAGTGTCAGCTAAATGCCTAAAACGTAATATAAATGTAGCTTGCATTGTCTGAGATTGCTGAAGAAAAAATGTATAAACAGCTTCAGACATATATTCTTAGACCTACACTTAACATCTACACATACTTTCTGTAATTCTAGATGTTTAATATTGGTACAGGAAAGTTTTCTTTCAGCAATCTCAGATTCAATTATGTCATACGAATGAAGAAAAGAAAAGAAATTTCAATAGTTATACGCAATGAGAGAGAAGAAAAGGGGGGCGTGAAGATTTTAGAAGCTGGTGAGTTGGTCTGCCCATGGGAAGTGAACCCATTTGACAGTCTGACGTTCGATCATTAGAAGCCACATGGAGACCTAAAGAGAGGATTTGGATAGATCTGGACATCCATAGTCTAGAGAGCATAATATTGAGAGCAAGTTAGCAGACAGAGGTCTACAGAAAGCAAGGAAATGGACTGAAACTAAGATGAAGATCAGGTGCTGATTAATCATGATAACGAGGACAGAGATGGATTCCCTCCTTCAGCTCCCGGAAAGCCAAGATGGATGGATGGAAAGATTTGGAGAAAAGGGTCACTGGCATATCTGGTCTCTATCTACCTTTGCCTTTTCCAATACTAAACGATAAGATCTAGATCTTGTTGCTTGTAGAAAGTGTGACAAAGTTGCAGCGACTTTGGGGCTGGTTTGGCTGTTTTGTAGTCCTAGGGGTTCCTTACAGTCATAAACAAAACATCATACATGCTTTGGGCTAATAAGTCAAATTAAAATTTACTGTGCCACAATGCATGAATGATGCATTATGCACAGAATTACTGCAAAATAAAGCTGGATTTGTCTGATTCATTTTGGCGTGTCATCCCTCTTTTCATGTTTTTTATTTCTGTTAAAATATTTTACCATAGCTACATAAAAGATCTAGCTGTTCTCTCTACAGTTTGGCGGATGATGGCGGACATGTGTGACTGCTGCCTATGTCCTGTAGGGCTTTCTTTTTTTTTTTCTTTTTCTTTCCTTTGGGCCAGTCTCAAGGGAATGTTGATAAGCACAGTCCCAGCACAAAGCATTGTAAAGGCCTTATGGACAGTCAATTATACTCATACTCACGCTTCCTCTCTTTGTCGCTCTCTCTCTCTTTCTCTCTCACTCACTCACTCACTCGCTCCCTATGTAGGACAGAGCATGTGTATAGATATATTTTCAGTGTATCGGTCCCCAGAAAGTAGAATTGGAGATCATCCAAGGAACAGATTGTCCCACTTTTATGTCCTGCGAAAGTGGAGCGGCCAAGTTCTGTCCTCCATATCCCTCTCTTTCACTGGGTCTCCATCCTTCAGCCTCTTTCACGCCATCAGTAACCTTGACGGTGACGAGGAACCGTCAGGAATACTCTGGGCCTACTACAACACAGGAGGGATAGAATGAAACAACTGGGGGAAGAGGGTTGTTGGTTAGTTTTATATGAATGGTGCATCGCTAGCCGTCGGTGTTGGGAGTGGTTCTCTGACGTGGCAAGTTCCCTTTAGGGAGTGTGTGGAGGAAGGGCTAAGCTAGGGTACGATCAGGAGTTACCCTGCATAATACCAGCACTCACTGAGGACCATATGGTAGATAAATGTCTCAACATATGTCTAAAAATGAGCATCAAAATCACATATTTGCTGAGCAGAAGAAGGAATTATATTTCTATTCTATTATTTGTATATTTTCCAATTGCAATTGCAAGGCTCGCCATTTCCAAGCGTCAATTAAATGTTCTGTGCTTGACAAAATCTGCAAGCGCAGTCGTTGAGCACTTAATTGCCAATCACTGCTTGCTTGATTAATATTACAGGCACATAAGAACAATAATAACAATAGATTCATCCCACATGCACTCCAAGATTCTGCCATCCCCCTCAGTGGGGAGGAGAAACTCTCCCGTCCAACAAAAACAGATGCCTTTTAATCAAACTGCGTGTCTGATGCTAATCAAACCACTACTCAAACAAAAAATTATCACCCTGCTGATCATTAATTAACTGGATGATTAAAATAATTACCCCCAGCCCTCCACAGTAAACAATTCCTTCTCCTTTGATCTGCTCTCCAGCTCCATCCTTTCCACTGCCACCTCACCAAGGACGAGCTTTTTTAGGAAAAAGGGGCCACAGCTTTCCTCAGAGGTTACAGGCGGCTCGCCTGACGTTGTTTCGAGCACACATACACACGATAAAACACACACACACACACACACACACACACACACACCAGATTGACTCTTTAGACAGCACTCAAACACATCTGGAAAAGTGTCTAGTAGGAAGCAGCTGTACAGTAAGTCGGTCCGAGCGAGGCCGGCGGTCGGGTGTAGATCAAAGTGGGCTATCTTTCCCCCCAGACTGGGTGTAAATGGGTCAGGTGGAGCGAGCATGAGGGCCGCACTTGGGCTATACTTGGCTGTATGGGCTGGGAGACCTGAATGCAGAACACATTTAGGCTTGAACATCCCCCGTGCTATTTTAAGACTTCCCCTTTCCCACCAAAAAGGTTGTTTAATACAGTAGCTTTTAAAAGTGTCTGTGTCATACTAACTACATGAATCACTAAATAGTCTCCATCTGGAAATTGAAGCCATGTCATTTTCAGCACGTAATATAGTGAAGAAATGTTTTGAAGCCTTACAAGCATGATGTTGGCTACATGTTCTGTTTTAATAGGAGGCGGATGAAGCGGATTTAATCTGTTGGAAAAGTAACTTAGCATTTCCTGTGTGTTATTAGATTGAATCCCTGTGGGCCGATATCGTGTTTACTTTGAACGTAATATGTGAGTCATAAGTTTCGCTATTGCCATTTTAGTAATTCCCTTTAGTATTGAAATGAATGAGTCCACCTCTCAGGCCCATGTACACATTTCCGCTGCAATGAAACTAAACTAATGTGCTTGTCAGCTGTGGTGTGTTGTGTTGCTGTTGGCTATAAACTAGCTAATGTGGAAAAACAGGCCATGCTCCACTAACTTGAGCTGTGTTACCTGAAACACAAAAACATGATAAAGAGGTGCAACACTCTCCTTTCATTTTGTCTAAATATCATTCCAATTTTTACACTCATGTTTTATTTCATTTTACTGTACAAGTTTCTCTTTTTTCTCACTATTTCATAGTTTCTATCTATTTTTATATTTTTCTGTTTGTGTTTTTGTGAAGTGCATTGCATTGCAATCCCATTGTTGATTGACTGATTTACAAAACACAAAAATATTGACAGAATATCTTAATTATAGCCTTTATAAATAACTAGAAAAAAACATAGTAAATATTTTTGTGAGCTTTAACATGAGAATGTGCCTATTCCACTCTACTATAAACTAGTTAACTCCATGAGACAGAACCTTCTCCTTTGCTGCCTTCTCTCCAAGCACAATATGACAGAAAGTGCATTAAAATGCCATGAAAATAGACACTTCAAAGGCAACTGTGCTGCAGGACGCCTTCTGTTTCACATCAACAAGAGGAGAGAAGTGCAGATGGAGGGTCAAAAAACATTACTTGTGAAACGGAGCTTCTCTAGAATATCTGGTATCAAATAACTATTTCAAGGGCATCTTTTACTTTTTATACTTGTCCCAGAGCTCCTGACTAAAGACCTCGGGCCTCAAATACAATGAAAGCAGGCCACAGACAAACCACTCAGACAAAAGGAGCCGAACACACGCTTCAGCTTTGATTTTATCATGGATAAACGGCCACAAATAGACTGTCCTATAGTGACAGATTCACTTACCTTGCATGTCCGTTGACACAAAGGTAACACTGAGAGACAAAAGTGAACAAGATGCTAATAAATGCTGTTAGACACGGCTGACAAAGTGAGGACCATGCCTGTGTCTGTCAGGCCCCATTACGCTTTGCCCCGCTACCGATTAATGGGGTGTAACTGCTCCCACAGACAGGAAGACCCTTTATTTGCACTTTGCACTTCAGCTTTACTTTGTACTTGTATTACTATTACACTGCAATTACTGCTGTGTACAACTGCAACTACAATGTCTTCTAATGAACCCTTATCCTAACCCAGTAATCGTTGTTTGCTTAAACCAAGAAGGCAAAGGAAAGTGTGAGGCAACTGCCAGGTACATGAAGTGATCCCTATGCTACTATCTAGGCATATAACATTCATTACTGCTTGGTGTCAGATGTGACTGCCACCTGTTTCAGAAGAGCACCTGTAGACACCTAGCTTGGATCTGTTGGAGGAAAAAGGCATTGACAGATGTACAGATGTTTTGTTGAATTAGGTTCACGACACCTCCAGAAGGATCAGCATTAAGATCTGGCAACCCAGAACCAGCTCCCTCCACACCTGCTCTCAACTCTAATCAGATCTATGCTATCTTCACTGCAAAAACTGACAAATTTGTTAAGTTATTTTATCTTGTATCCAGGCTTATCAAGCTCATTTTTAGGATTTTAGGATTTATTTTGTGAAATCGTCTTACTGCACTGGCAGATAATTTCAACAAATTTGACTAAAAGTGAAATCTCAGAGTCTCAGAGAACGTTTCTTGTTCCATGATTTTCTTCATTGTTTTATGATGATTTCTTGAAATAAGTAATTTTGGCATGTATCAAGTGAAATTGATTGAAACCAGCAAGATTATCTGCCAGTGCAGTGAGATAATTTGACTAAAAATATCTTGAAATAAGCTTGATAGGTCTAGAAACAATTTAAAATCACTGGACAGCTTGTCATTTTTTGTAGTGTTATTGCGGCCTGATCAGCAGTTCAGAAACCAAACTGTACGAACAGTCACCGGCTAAAGGAAAGTCTGCCCTTGCCGGCTTGAAACAGGCGGCTCAGCAGTTCAGAAAATGAATTACATCAGCAAACAGTACAAGTTAATTATGCAAGACGATTCTACCAAGAGCTGAAAATGGTGTGCGACTGCCCATTTCTGCCTCCATAGCCATGTCATCACACAATATATTACTCCTGTTCTGATCATAAGGTAGATTTACATACTTTGGACTCTAACTTGTCCTGTTTCAGAAGCTGCCAGGTATTTGTTGTGTTCCTTACACTGCTATCAACACATCTAAAATATAATCTTTACTTTGTGAGCCAGCCGTGGAAGAAGAGTTCACCAATAAGACAATAAATTTGACTGAATCACATTGCGTTTCACAGTCATTTCATTTTAACTAGCTTTTTATTTTGAAATTGCTATTTGAGTTCTTCATAATGGTGGATGTGTTGCAGTTTACTGGCTCCAGTTTTCATGGCTTACGGCAATCCTCCAGATCTTCCCCCTGGGGGAAATCTCCTTGTATGTAATACGAAAAGCCTGCCGAGTCAGGAGAAACAGCCATTCTGTTACGTTCCATCTTAATGAGCAGCGCAATGGGACTCTATTATGCCAGTCCTATAAACAGCAATGGGAAGTTCATTAAAAGTTATATTGGATGATAAGTTTTATTTAAACATTAAATTACTTCTCAAGGCTAATTGATGATGCTTCTTAACCAAAACAACACATAGGATTTACGGTATTTTAAGTTTGGGGCATTTTTTTTTTTACACAGTTGTCCCAATGTTTGTCCTTGGTTTGGTTAAAAAGCTAGTGTGTGTGTGTGTGTGTGTGTGTGTGTGTGTGTGTGTGTGAATATGAATGTGCACGTGTATATGTGTTGAGTTTATATATTTGTTTTGTGCAGCTCCATACTGCTGTAGCCCAGTTTAATACCCCCATGGGAATGATTTGAGGAAAATCCTATTGTGGATTTAACATTTTGCTTCACAGATAGCAGCTTGTAGCTAATAGAGCCTAGTTATATTTCTCCACAGCAGTTAGCTGCCACTGGGAATATTCTCAGCATGTCTGTCTTTTGTCCCACACTCTCTCCACACTAAACCCTGGAGAATTACTGCGCCATATAGCAGAGTCACATTTACTATAGTGACCTACCCATTTATCAACTCCTACTCTTTCTTCAGAGATGGGAAAGGACAGAATAGGACAGAATTGGGCAGGACAGGTAAGGAGAACATAAGACAGAATAGAAAAAAGATAAGATAGGATAGGATAGGATAGGATAGGATAGGATAGGATAGGATAGGATAGAATAGGATAGGATAGGATAGGATAGGATAGGATAGGATAGGATAGGATAAGGTGGAATAGGATGGGATAGGATACAGAATACAAGGAAATTCCTGATTCAATAAGACACACGTCATTTTGGCCAATCCAATATCTTTCACGTCTTTCATCTTCCATTCATTTCTTTCATAATCACATTCCCTTTTGGCATAGGCATACCCACATTACGCATAATCACTCAATCCCTCTCCGGCTTTGATAATGTCACCCCGCAACCTTTGTTCCATTTTGATCAATTGTTCTGTGTTTGCAAGGGAGCCATTAATCTTACTGTAAGCACTCTCCTCCAAATTGCCCAGTTTGTATATTTTCCCCTCTCTCTCCAAATGAATTCCCCCAGGTGCACTTCTCCCGTGGAAAAATATGCTTTTAAAGCCAATATTGCTTGTTGTGCATTACACCATGTAGGGCAGGTCTAGGGAGGCTGTGCATAGTCAATTACTTTGTATCTATAGGATCAAAGTCCATAAAGCTGCAGCACCAGAGTAACACACCACTGGTGCATAGTACATTTCCATACCATGCCTATAAACAGGCTCTGACACACATTCAATGCTAATACCATAACGCCCAATTTCAGCCAGGCCTGGAATAAATTAAACATGTGTATGTGTGTGTACGTGTGTGTGTGTGTGTGTGTGTGTGTGTGTGTCTAGGTGAATCTGTTCTATGGAGCCCTTAGAGGGTTTCCACCAGCTGACACCATAAATACAGAGAGCAGGTAATGATCTCGACGAGTCACAGCACAAGAAGTGTGTGAAACCGGGGTGTTGATGAGCTCTCAGATGAATCTCTCCTACCGGCTCACCTCTCCATTTCAGCGCTTCACCTCTTTGAACTCATCCGGTGTACAATGTGACACAGTTCTGTAACTGTCTGGGTAATATTTATGTAGCCACTGTTTTACATAAGCAGAAGCGGTGATATTTTGTTCAGCACAAATCCTAGACTGACATCCAGCTTTATATCATCTCTATCAGCAATTCCCCTCCGTTTTCTGGAGGCAAACTATATCGCTGTAACATCACAAGTCCTAACCTGCTGTGTAACTGTAGGGTAGCACTCGTGAATTACTGTATGCCGTTCATAAAAATTGGAATAATCTACATGAAACAGTGCTTCAGCTAGTCACGAGGGATTCAATTATGGCCATAAACTTGGATTCACCATGAAAGCCTCAGTCACAGGAACAAACTTTTTCCCCATCGCTGCCCACAGTTCTTCAGTGTGTCTGGCAGCAATCCTCTTAGTTAGGAGGTCAGCTCAACATTTAATTTCAACGAATCGTTCACATTAACCAGAAACAACTGAATCTGCAAAACCTCCATTACAGCTGCCTTAAAGAAAATAGCTGCATACCATAACTAATAAAGCTTAAACAGGCAGTATGGGCTAGAGGAAAGCGGTTAGCCCTTTACTAATCTGTCTCGAAGCTGTTCTGAAGCGATATGCACAATTAATGAAGAGTTTTCTTTGAAGGCTCTGTGATCTTTGTAATTCTCGCTCTGTCCCACTTTGCTCTTCTCCCCACCTACATAAAACATCTGAGTTAGCCCTCTCGTCCTCCTCACCGGGGTGATACACCCCTCTCTGCCACACTTACCCCAGCGCTCACTTCCCTAAGGAGCGCTGTGACTTTCACCCTCACACCCCTTTGCGGTTAAAGATAATTTGTTTTTCCCCCTTCTGTGCGCCCAATACTTTAAAATGCATTTCTTCAGATTCAGTTTGCAGTTCACACACACAAGGATTCTGTCATCATAAGTTTCTGCTCTTTTGTGCTATGGACACTTTACATTAACTTGCACCTTGAGATACACAATTATTCTTATTCACTTTTAATTAACAGCTGGAGGCAAAAGATCAGAATATCTATGAACATTAAAAAAAGTAAATACCTGTCAGTGTGCAGCCCAGTCTGTGTTGCTCCTCGTTGTATCCGCAGTGACCTCCTTGATAAGCCACAAAGAGAGTAAATAGGGACCGGGATTAGAGATGAGGAGAAGATCCAGCTGGTGAAATATAGATGAGGAAAAATGAAAAAGTGATTTGCTTTTCTCTTTCAAAATCACATTTTCATGCCTCCTAGTCTTTCAATGTGCATCGGTGTGCACCCTGAGCAACTGTTTAAAGCAGCCTCTGTTAGATGGGGGGGGGGGGGGGGGCGGGGGGGTCTGACAAGCTTTCTCTTTTTCATTCACACACACACGTACACACACACACACACACACACACACACACACACTTTCACCTACTCTATGCCCCGGTGTAGCCGTCTCTCTCTCTCTCTCTCTTCCTCTCACACACACACACTCATCCACTCTCTCTCCACTGTGGCGTATTCAAATGACTCTGCTCTCTCTCTCCCTCTCCCTATCTATCTCGATCGCTCTGCCCCCACTCACTCACTCTCTCTCTCTCTCTCTCTCTCTCTCTCTCTCCTCTCTCTCTCTCTCCAGCTGCTAGATTGATCTCTCTCCCTCAGCCTCCATCCTCTCCTCTTACTTCCACTGTCCACTGACACTTCAGCAGCTCTATCTTTCAGCTGCTCTTTCTCTCCTTTTTTTTCCTCACCCATGAGCTCTCCTATTCAATTATCCCCAATTTTCTTCATGCCTCTCTCTCTCTCTCTCTCTCTCTCTCTCTCACACTCTTTTTGTCTCTCACTGTTCCACCTCCCTCCAATCTTCCCTCACTCTCTCTCTCTCTCTCTCTCTCGCTCTTTCACTCACTCTCAATCATTCATACACACACACACATACACACAGACACACACACTCGTCCCATGATATCACCCCCCCCCTCTTCTCTTTCCGTGTCTCACAGTGGCAGCAGCTAGATTCAGGCCAGCTCATTGTTCCCTCTCGTCTCTTTGGTGCTGATGGGTGATCAAAATATAAAAAACTCCAGGGCTTGTTCCGCTGATTAAATCCAAAGTTTGCTCTCACCTAACACGACATCATCACACATCGAGTAGAAAAAATGATGATGACGGGAACCACAGCAGTTGTGAGTGTACTATATGTGTGTGTCACTGTTTCCCACGAAAAGTGGGGTGTGGGTGAAGCTGGTCTGATTTTGACAAACCATGGAGGGGGTGACCCATCTTCACACTTTGTTCTGACGTTTTAAATAAATACACTGATTGGCCTGATGGGGGCGCTATAACTAAAGGTCAAAATTTCTAACTTTGAAAGGCTCCAACTCCTTTAGTGTAAGACAGCGGCCAGACAGAAACAGATGAAAAACACAGAAACATGGATCTCGACAAGCTCAAGCTCCTTGCTAATCCCATTCTCTTACAGCTAAACTTGCTGGCCAACTAAAATATCAATATCAGGATTTGCAATTTGAACATTGTGTTTCTATACAACCAACCTGGGAACCAAACTGGCCATGTTAGTTCTGTTTTTGTCTTTGTAAATTGGTAGGCTGCTGTTCATGCTACTCTAGGAAGCTGTGTCCAAGTAAGATTAGTTGATAATTAACGGATAATGCGGTCTGAAAAGTTCAAATGTTTTCATCTTTTGACATGCAAAAAAATACAAACAACGCTGCATGAAAAAGACGGACAGCTCCCCGTTGCCTCCATCATCCGTCAACATTTCAGCCACATAGAGAAATCTTTGGCTCAATATGTTTTTGACAGATATAAATCTCTGTCTGGCCCCTAAATTCAAACACAACTTGCTAAGCACATCCAGCAATCCTTACAAATTACCCTGACTGGCTTAATGGGGGCGCTATAATTATAGATCCACATTCTTAACTCAAATGTGATATCTCAGACACCGCCGGTCTAATTGTGATGAAACTCAGAGAGACGATGCATTTTGACACTGACTGGCCTGACGCTGTAATTAAAGGTACGTATTTCAAACTTTGAAAGGCCAAGGATGCTGCACCGCCGGTCCAATTTTGATGAGGGAAGATGCATCTTGTTACTGACTGGCCCAGGGGCTTCCTACATCATTCATGGGGGATGACATGTTGTTAACATATGTGTCCCAGTGGGTAAAGCTTTGCTTTTTGGTCTAAGGATGTCACATTTCGCTATTCGACAGACTGCTGGTAGAGGAAAGATGAAAACTGCTATAAAAATTAATAGCTGCAATACCACCAACATAACAGGAATCATCAGGGATTTACCTAAGAACAGACATATTCAATAGTTTAATGCTGAATATGTTTGTGATCATAGTAAGTAAGTTTTCAAATGCAGTAAACTAGTGAATTGCATTTATGCTCTTGAAGTATTTGAGGAAAAACACTGTTCTTATGCTTGTTTTAGAGAAAGAGAGGCCTTCAAAGAGAGGGGTGGAGGACAGACAGAGGCAGGCTTGGCTGAATATATTAATGCACATAATAATGCTCTTTGGAATATGTTAAGAGGGGATGTAGATGAAGCCTGCCACAGCCATCCTCTTAAGGACAGTATGACATCACATAAACTGCACTGTAGCGCTTGATAAGTGCTGTAGTGGGTGCTCTCCTTTCATGGTGCACCACTCCACGGTCTATATTCACCACACTTTCATCCTACAGTGGTGCTTCCACTGCCTCTGCTGCCCAATGTCCTTATTCTGAGAAACTAGCTTTGCTCCTGCTTTCTGTGTTAACCCTTCTCATGCCAAAGGCAAGGAGAGGAAAGTGGGTCACGGGCAGATGGAGTACAGCAGAGAATATGCTGTGTACGTATATGTTTTTTTTTTTTTTCTGTGTATGTGTGTTTGCGCGCGTGTGTACTTGTGTTTTCTGTGAATTGAGGAAACGGAGAAAAAGAGAATGAAAAAGGAGAAGACAGGAGAAGGGAAGAGGTCAAAATAGAGGTGAAGAGAGAAATTATTGATTTACTAAATGAGAAGCCGTGTAGCACAAAGAAAGTATCACCGGCTTAATACACACAATGGACTTGGCATATTAACACAGCACGTACTTCACATAACCAACACATTCCAGTAATGTTACCCAACAGTAATTGAGAAACACTGAGTCACTGCTTGCCACTGGCTTTCTTGCACAAACTGAAACTGAAATGTGAAGACACAACCCTAAATATTGCTGTTCACTTTTGACAGCAAATAGTGTAAATATCATATTACATTCAGTCAAACATCTGTGCACCTACACTTTCAGGGAAATGGGCTCAAACCTGCTGTATGTCATAAGACTCCTGGTCATTCATAATTCTCTGGGAAAACCAATGCAGTGGTGGACTCTGGTGGTCATCACAGGTAACTGAAACAGGAGCCTCCTCATTAACATTGTGCCAAATGTAAAGAGATAATAAAAAACTGAATCTAAATCTGAATTCTGAGAATAAGGTTTCTGAAGGACACCACCATCGTTTTTACTCATCGTTTACTTACATCGTTAACTTCCTCTTTCAATATGACTTCACTGTCATTCCTGACCACGTTTTCCTGTTTGTATCAGTTTCTGTTTAGAGAAAGAGTGAGACAAAAAAAAAAAAAGAAATTCCATTCAAAGAAATTAAGCTACAATATGCCCCTAATACATTTATATAAGATTAGAGATGTTACTAACTACAGTAAGTGTACATTTTCTCACTGAATAAAAGTGTCTGTTGATTTATTGCATTGCATTCTCAGAAACAAGAAGCAGAAATAGAAACAACACATTTAAGTTTGCCAAGCCACAGCACGACTCTCAGCACCCTTTCAGCAGATATGCGCTTCCTGTTTAGAGACACTGACCTCAGTGAACACAGACAGTGACACATCCTGTCTCTCGGTGCTTTTGGATGTTAACGCTTATATTCCCTTCTATACTACATGTACTCATACTACTACATTTTTGCAGTGCACCCTCCAAGAAAAAGAAGCTCCCCGTTTGATTGTTTAACCAATTCAAAAAAAAAATATGCCTACTGACATGCCGTGGTTTATCTGTATAATTTATGAAAGTTTCCCTTCCTCACCAAGGATGCAAAAATAAATGTTGAAGTAGCAGAAGGCGGCCCTGGGACTGTAAGGGCTTCAGTTTGTCTACAGTCTCCCTCCTCAGCAGCGTCTGGTCTGACATGAAGACAGACTGCTGGCAGGATCACAGCGTCTTCTGCTGATCGACTGGCTGCACCGTCCTCACACGACCTGCGAGTGAACAGCTTGATTCCAAAATACTATGCAACCATTTGGGGGGAAAAACAATCATTCCCTCAAAATCTCTAAAACATAGATGATCCAGTCTGTAAACGCATTATGATTTTATCACCCAAGGGGGCATTACATTACCAAATATTTAAAAGCTTGCATGGTTTGTTTTAATATTTTGCTGTCAATCATTTAAGTGTAGGTGCCACATTATTCAGTGTTTGTTAGTAGCATGCTTGCTGGTATATTGATTTCTTAGCATGCAAATACATCGGCATGTTAGCTTTTGATGGTTTGCAGCATGCTAGCTGACATTCTTAGTAGCATGTTTGCTCTGGTTGAAGAGAAAGGATATCAGCTCCATCTTATGACTAGGAAATAAATGAATGAACAGCTATGTTGTGATTAAGGCAGGAGTTATATGTGTGATCGTATAGATACTAGTCATACACGCTCTCAGCTCATGATTGTTTGCCGATACAGTTTGTTTTCTGGACGGCTGAACGGGCCTTTTTTTTTTTTTAAACCAGCAGGATCACTCTACCCTTTAGCCTGTTGTTGTTGACATCAATAGTGAGTTATACATTTACTGAGTAATGTTGGAAACTGGGGGATGCATACCCACACTCACACACTCACACACTGTAACATGTAGATAGGTGGCTGGTGAACGGTGCTGCCTGTCTGATGGCAGAGCCTGATGTTGTCTGTAGTCACCATTATTGTGTCAGTGCATCTTTCTTTTGACATGTGAATTGGGTTTCTGTATGACTTGTCACCTTGGATTATGGCACAAAGGATTGCAACCGCATCAAATCCAGTGCAGTGGTAAACGGTGAATATCTCATTTTAGAATTAAACTCGGTAGCACTTTACATTATGGTACAGGGGTTATAGCTGTGTAATTACATAGAAATTATGAGAGAGTAACTGGTCATTTCTGGTAATAACGAGTAACTATTTGTAATTAATGTGTAATTACCTGGTTAAATGCCGCTAATTTCTGGAGATAAGTAATTATTAGCATGATAACAGTTAGGAATAAAGTATCTACAGAGTAAAATCAGTATAATGTTGAAGTATCAATCCTGACTTCCCAGTACTTTCATAATAAGTATTGGCTAACAATACTGTAACAACCACAGCCTTCTTCTGAACTAGAATACAGAAGTTCCATATAAGAGAGAAGGAAAGGAGCGGTAAACAAATGTTTCCAAGGTATTACATAGTAATTATTAGTTACACTTTTGTAATGCTAAATACTACTATTGGTAATTATACAGAGCCGCTGTATTTACCAGCATTGAACTAAGAAATTCCACATTATAATTACAAATAATTACTCGTTATTACCAGAATTGACCAGTTACTTTCTGATAATCTGTCTATGTAATATGCAGTTATTACCCTGTAATTTGTGTATTGTAATGTAAAGTCCTACCATAAAGTCTTTATATTTTATTTTCTTCATTTATTCACACTTGCTGTGTTGTGTGGGAACATTGCCTTTGACAGAAGCCACCAACAGTTCATCACAATTCTGTGGTTTCTGCTTTCAATCTTTATATGCAGCCTCAACTATATGATCTAATAAACTGCTGTGACACTTTACTACTACAGTGGTTTAGTATGGTCAGAAACACAAACACAAGCACAAGGTGTTCTTTTAAACCCACTTAAAAAGGAGAATTGTTGATGTCAGGAAAAAAGAGATTAAAACTGTAGAAAAGCCAATTTTATAAGATTTTTCTCAGTGACAATGACAACAGAGGGTAATAAAGAAATAAAATATATGTGATATTTTTAACAAGACTGCGAAAAGTTAATCAAATAGTTCTTCTCTCAAGTCAGTTCTGTAAAAGTGTGATTAGTGTGGGATTAACAGAACTATTTGCGTTGTTCATTGCAAAAATAGGTTTTTATCTCCTTTCTCTCTACATGATTACTCATCAGTTCACAGATGAGTTAACTAATGAAGTGTGATGACAAATGACTCAGCTGAAATTTACTGAACTAGTTCTGTGAAGACAGCCTGTGGTACGATACTTGGAAAGAAACACTACTGAGGAGAGAGGAG
Organism: Centroberyx gerrardi; assembly: GCF_048128805.1. NCBI lineage: Eukaryota > Metazoa > Chordata > Actinopteri > Beryciformes > Berycidae > Centroberyx > Centroberyx gerrardi. The sequence continues at coordinate 18,240,085 of NC_136016.1, forward strand.
TAATACACAAACAAATTGGTAAAGGAGTGCAATGCAGAGACGTATATACCGGTATTTCAGCTGAAAATAAGAAAGTGTGTACCTATAAATTAAGAAGCTAAGAAAGTTCTATGATTGATTGTCGATCAGTTAGATCTAGTTAGGCTCATTCTCTGTAAAGTCCTTTGAGATATGTGTATGATGAAGGGCTAGATAAACTTGAGCCTGAATTTGAACTATTAGTTTTCTGTTTCATGACTTCATCACTCAGTTCCCCTCCCAGCTTTAACTTCCTCAACATAACATAATAAGAGTTTCAAGTCTGTCTTGGTCATTCTGCTGCGTCTCTGGTCAGCGTCGCTCTGAGCGATGAGTGGAAAAAACCTTCTGCTGCTGTCAGCAGGTAAGCAGTCTGCTATCACGCAGGAACCATGACCGGAGAGCCTGAAGGTCTTTACAGATTGTAAGGTTTTAATGTTTTGAGGGGGTTATTACTGTTGCTAAATTTTACATAACATTTCAAATTGTGTCATTTACTGAGATTTGGTAGTGCTTACATGCATACAATTTACAACCAATTTGTTGTGCACAAAAATGTATTTGTTCATTCAATTCATTCACTTTTAACTGAATTCAGACTTTTGCATTTAAAATGATTTTGCTGTGTCATTTGTATGAGGGATACTCAACATCATCCACAACCGTAGCCTAAAGACTTTTGTGCATGTGAGCCAAAAATGTTCATGAAACTGTAGATAATAGTTTCATGCCAATCTACCGTATCTGTCCTTCTAGAAAATCTTGAATTTACTGCATTACAAACTGATCTCATAAAATAGAACGTACTCTGCCGATAATGTGAGCACAATATATTAAGTTATGCTGAACAGTGAAAGGCTGGTAACGCACATACATACACACACATGTGCGCACACACCCACACATATACAGTAACACACGCACGCACTCACACGCACTCTCACACACACACACACACACACACACACACACACACACAGCAGCCAAAGCTAAACACATGCATGCACACATATACAGTAACACACGCACGCACTCACACGCACTCACACACACACACACACACACACACACACACACACACAGCAGCCAAAGCTAAACACATGCATGCACACATATACAGTAACACACGCACGCACTCACACGCACTCACACACACACGCACTCACACACACACACACACACACACACACACACACACACAGCAGCCAAAGCTAAACACATGCATGCACACATATACAGTAACACACGCACGCACTCACACGCACTCACACACACACACACACACACACACACAGCAGCCAAAGCTAAACACATGCATGCACACATACAAAAAACACACAAACACAAACGTTGCGAAATATGTACTGAAGTGAAAACTAGGTTAATGGTAGTTTTAAGCTCGCCACATTGCTTTCAGTTGCCACCTGTGCAGGATGGCCAGGGCAAATGAAGCGCGCTTAAAAATAGAAAGATGCACACAATAATACAGCGCTCTCAGGTCGCCACCAGCATGACCGCAGAAAGGAGGACAGCTCTGCAGGGCGGAGTGGGTAACCAACACAGCTACAGCTGCTGCTAGTGTGTGTGTGTGTGTGTGTGTGTGTGTGTGTATACCATCAACCATATAATCAACCGGTTCATCCTACTTGTTTATTAGAAACATTTGAATGGAACCGTTGAAATGATTTGAATTCAGTTTATTTAAATTGAGTTGTTATTGAATGTTTACCTATGATATCATCACGGATAACACTGATATTTAGGCTAAATTTATTTATAATATTTATATTTCTTATTACTATTCATCTCTGAGTGCGAGAGAGAGAGAGAGAGAGAGAGAGAGAGAGAGAGAGAGACAGAGAGAGAGAGAGAGAGAGAGAGAGAGAGACAGACAGAGAGAGAGAGAGAGAGAGAGAGAGACAGACAAACAGACAGAGAGAGAGAGAGAGAGAGAGAGAGAGAGAGTCTTTTTCATATTGTATGCTTATTTGTTTGTTTCCCATGTGGGTTGTTCTTATTGCTTATTACTTTATTACTGTTATCATTATTACTACTACTGCATTTTTTTGTTTGTTTGCTTTACATTATATTACATTACATTATTATATAACTTCATGCTTTGGCAATATGAGAATACTTGTCATGCCAATAAAGCAAATTTGAATTTGAGAGAGAGATACAGAGAGAGAGAGAGAGCGAGAGAGAGAGAGAGAGAGAGAGAGAGAGAGGCTGCTCTGCTTGGATTTTATCTGAGCTGGTCTCACTCTTTTGTGTCTCTTTTGTGTGCATTAGGCGGCCAAACACGAACAAGTTTTAAAAAAGCAAGGACATTTGGAAAACAAGCCCATTGTTATAGACTTTCAGAGATGAATAAAAAGTAATGTGTTTTACGTGTCCGGGTTGTTTGGAATAAACAGAAGAAGAAGAACTGGGTAGTTAGTATGAGCAGTGATAGCCACCATGGCTGAACAGACAAAGAAAAGAGCGCCACCTACAGAAACTCAAACTTCATCAACAGAAAGTCAGAGGAAAACAGTACTGGACACACTGTTTGATTGACAGGTGATCTCCGGGAATTGCAGTGCAGAAACACCACAGCAATGACAGCTTAGCACCAAAGATGTCACTAAAATAAAAATAAAAAAAAACATGGATTACCACTTTAAATTGTGACCCACTGGCTGAGTTTCGCTGCTCTAAATCAGTGGTTCTCAAAGTGGGGTCCGGGGACCACCAGGGGTCCCTGAGGGGGTTCCAGGGGGTCCCCAGCAAATGGATGAATTGTTAAACTTCACCATTATTTAATTTACAAGAAGTTAACACAATTAGAGAATGTAGAAGAATGACTATTTTGGTCATAGATTCACTGTCATCTCTCTACCTACAATACAGACAGTCATAGTCAACTCTTAACAAAAAAAAATATTCTCAGATTTTGGCCCAAGAGACAAAATCTCATGAAATGGGGGTTCGTGGCTCTAATGTGTACTAAATTAGAGGTCCTTGATATGAAAAAGGTTGAGAATCACTGCTCTAAATGATAGAGACTGATGTAGATTGAGATGTAAGAATTGGTCAAAATCGAATTTAATTAATCAATAAATTTCAATAAATTTTGTTACAGTGTTCATGATCCTAGGATTCCCGGCGAGGTGTCAGCAAACGCCCCAAGGTAATTAAGTGCTCACACACACACTCTCCCTCTATTACTTCTCAAGTGTGTGACATGTCAAGTGTGTATCAATAGGTGGCAGCAACAACCACGTACAACAACCGTTTGTCGCTTCACGGAGCAACAACCACAATAAACTGAGCCAGGCCTCGGTCTACGTGCACAAACACTTCACAGCATCTCTTCTCTCCCTGTGTCCGTCTGTCACCTCAGTTTCTATGTCACCCACATTCATGCCGACCTTCTCTGGGGACTCAATTAAGTTGAGCTGTGACAACAGTACAGCTGGGGTGACATGGTACTTCAACAATGCCAAGGTTTCACAAGAGGGCCAAACCTGGAGCATAGCGGCTGCTGCCCCCAGGCACTCGGGCTCTTATCAGTGTGAAAGCGATGGGCGAAAGAGTGACAATTTCTCCATCTCAGTTCTGGGTAAATATACCACACGACTTGAAATTGTCAGTGTTGAAACTCTGAGGATGTAGAAGGAACCGCAACTTTAAAAGGAAGCCACTGTCCATACATAAAACTGTGTAGCTTAAGCTTATGTCATCAAAACTTTTTTTTTTTTTTAATTTAAGTTTTTATTAAATATGTCATCAAAACTTAACTTTCCTGCTGATTTTCTGTCTTGTCTCTTCCTCTTGGACTTCACCTGTGGCAGATTACCTTCCTCCCGCCTCGCTCTCCATCAAGATCGGCCAGCCGGTGATGTGGAAGAACAATCCGTTTTCCCTGGTGCTGCAGAGCGAGGACAGTCTGCAGGGGTGGAACTGCTGGGTCCAAAAGGGAGGGAGGGTGAGAAAGATTACTTTCAAGAACAAGCAGGACGAAGGTGACAATCGCATCTTTCAGCCCCACCACCTGAGTGACCCGGAGGCCATTTACTGGTGCAGTGATAAGACCAACCAAAGCAGGAGTAGCCCAGTCACCATCAGGACCTCAGGTAGGCTTGCTGTTATTCTAAAGCTCTCCAGTACAGAAACTTTCTGTGGATATGCACCATTACATGTTATTCTAAAGCATGAGTTCTTAAACTTTTTTTAGCCAGGGAAATTAGAGATTAGTGTTTTTCCCCAGAAACTGAGGTCAAGTGCTATAATGGATAAACTAAAATATGCTAAAACATTGGATATACTAAAACAGTGGCTATACTAAAACATTGAATAAACTACAGTATATTAAAACACTGGATATACTAAAATATGGATATACTAAAACATTGGATATACTAAAATATGGATATACTAAAACATTGAATAAACTAAAATATAATAAAACATTGGATATGCTAAAATATCGATATACTTAAACACTGGATATACGAAAATTTGGATATACTAAAACACTGGATATACTAAAACACTCATATTTTATTTTACCTACATACTTTAAACAACAACTTTCATTCAACTTTTATTCTGTACTGTACGTTGGCCTAAGTTATGCTTGTTTAGCACTGGCACTTTGTAAGGTATTTTGCTTTTGTTCCTAGTTAATTCACACAGGGGGTAAATACTAACCTACTACTGCTACTAATCCAACCTTCCAGAGAAGAAAGTGTTGCTGGAGATGCTGCCCAGGCCCGCTATGATTGGGGAGAGTCTGACTCTGAAGTGCCTCGCCTGGGGGACCGATAAAATTAGCCGCGCCATTTTCTACAAGGATGAAGTGATCATACAGGACGGTGACAGCTCTGACTACCAGATCAACGTCATAGAATCCAGTGAGGGGAAATACAAGTGTACTGCCACTTTCACGTACAGGGGCAGGACTGCCGGGCAGCCATACACAGAAACCTCTGATGTTCAAGAGCTGTTTGTCCACGGTATGCAGACCCAACCAAGTTCCCCTCCCTCCATGTGATGCTGTACGCCTTGCACATGCATTTTTCCCTCAATGGACGTTTATTTAAAAGCCTTTCTCCTCTCTTTTTCTCCTTTTCAGAACCTCCTCTCAAGGCCGTTCTTTCTGCAGACTCGGGCATGACCTGCTCTTGCCCTAACTGTCCCAGCGCCGCCTCCTATCGTTGGTACCACAAAGACCCTGGTCAGCAGTGGGAAATGAAACCCTCGGTCCAAAGCTACATTGAGCCCAGTGTGGCTGGTAGTTATGCATGTAGAGCTGTGTGGCCGAACAAGAGAACCTTGCTCAGCAACGTCCAGACTTGTGAGTTCCTGCCTTTGTGTGGAGTCAGGGACTTATTCTCAGAAATGTTACTTTACAGCATGTGATGTGAAAAGGGTTTGAATGGGATTTGAAAGTTAAAACCAAATCTTACACTGAAAAGGTCATTGAATCTAACATATCATCGCTGTCGGGTGAAAACCTCAGATCTCCAGAATGTCAACTTTTCAAGAACTAAGAAGTATAACCCAATTGGTTTTGAAAGGTTTCATAAATCCAAGAGGAAATGTTAATGCTTCAGTTGATGTGAAAACATGAAAATCACCACAACTTGGAGTTATGAGGTTTTCACACATCAGTTATATGTAACATAAGGACTGTCTCTATTTCTGTTGCAGATGCTGTTCGACCTAACATTGCAGTTATGGTCGTCATTGGGCTGTTCATTGTGGGTGCCATACTGTTGCTAGTAGCCCTCTACGTGTGCTATAAGAAGAGGAATAACACTGGTAAGTAACAACTACTTATTTCACTTTATTCCAGTTGCTGAGTGGCTGAGCATGCATGTGTATGAGGCTGTTTGCCCATCAAAAACCACCTCTTTTTCTTTTAGAGGCAATTTACCAGGATGTGGGACTGACTGTGGTTCAGTCAGCAGATGGAGGTAAGAGGGAGAAGAAAGAGGGTGAATATGAAGAGCTGAAGAGAGAGGGAATGAATGATGGGGAGTACCACACCCTGGGAGCGGAGGGGGGAGCAAGAGGAGAGGGGGGGTATGAAGCACTGGGGAAGAGGGAGAGAGAGGAATATGAGACACTGGAGAATCGCAGGGACATGAGCGCAGAGGGACAGGAGGGTATAACTGAGGCATTAAAGGAATAGTTACTGTATCTGCTCACTTGCATGTCAGTCGAAACTCCATTGAAGTTTGTAGGATCACCCCCCACACACACATACACACACACACACACACACACACACACACACACACAAACACACAAACAAAAGCATCAAATGTCAACTAAATTTCTCCAAATACGTAGCTTGTGTTTTGTGGTCAAACGATTGCACTGAGTGCAAAAGTCTAATATTTACCTCATGTTCAAAGCATGGTCAGTGAGGAAAATATAGGAGATAATGAGGTAAATATTGAAATATTGGACCCACAATTGTTTCGACTGACATGGGGATGAGTAGATAATGAGTGCATTTTCATTTTGGGGGTGAACCATTACTTAAAAGGGAAAAAATGAACTGAAAACGAACTTTATGTTTCAAAAATGAATTACATGTGGAAAAAAAGTGAGGTGATTTCTCAGTCTCATTCCTGAACTTTAAATTCCATGATGGGACAAAGTGTAACACAGATGTAGTGCTGTATGGGAACTGTAAGTGGCACCAAAGTCTCTCCACTCACTCCACTCAAATAAAAGTGTAAATGTAAATGTAAAGTTTCTGTTTTACGGTCAATGAAATATGTGCAGATACAAATATAAGTCATGCTGAGTTTAGGTGATTTTTCCTTTTTCCTAATGTTAAATCTGTATCAGATTCGGCTACAAAGGCACAGAGGTTTGTTCAAAATACTGGATAACAACAGAGAGAGGCAGAAACCCTGAGTGAGGCAAGCAAGTGATTTAGAGGACAAAAACCTTTTTTTCCCAACCTCATCAGCCATCTTAGGAAATAGGAAGAATTCCAATAAAGCAGATACTGTATGTCTCCAACACACTTTTCCAACCCTGATACTCATCATATATTCCCACTAACACAATTGCACAGTTTTATACTGTTGTTTCAAAATCCCACATCACCACATGTTAATCTTGATCATTCATTCATCCACTTGCTTGTTCACTCACTCACTCAAACTAAAAACATTTAGCTTTTCCAAAGTGTGTGACTTCATTTCTAATTTTGTTTTTTTTAATGTACAGAGTTGCTTGACTGCTGTAACCATCAAGAATTGCTTTCAATAATGGTAAAAAAAATAATCAAATCAGCTTTTGTGCTCAGAAATAATTTTGTTTGCTTACATTTCCTATAAAAAATCTATAAATTTTCCAGAAAGTCAGTCCTGTCAGTCATACAGTGTATCTCACTTCAGCAGAGAAAGAGAATACTTTCATGATGTGATTGTGGTTTGTTTATATTTATTAGTATTTCCTTAGCAACATCCCGTGTCATTTTTATCACGAGTTGCCACACAAGAAATGTCACAAGATTGTACTTGTGAGATTCTACTTTTGCTAAAAATGTAAAAGCACTTTATTTTTCAGTATGTATGCCAATATGTTTAAGATATCATAGAGATGTTTAGTTTAGGTTTTTTTTTACGTGTTGAGATAAAGCATTTATATTTGAAATAAAGCATTTTATTTGCTGTTTTTATATTCTGTCTTGTACCATCACTCTAGCCACAAAGTTTAAATTGTGATGTGTGCCCTTCAGTATCCAACTAATCAGTGCCGAGGATTTTGACTAATCAATTCATAAAAGTTTGAGGATCATTACATACTCTACACACATATAATCTTTTAAATTGTTTGTAGCGCTGTGGAGAAAAAAACCCAAAATACAAGGTGGAGAAAAATGGATCTTTGAACATTTTTAGGTACAGGCAGGAAAAAGTTAAGTCAACATCCAGTAGGAGCTGAGAGCAAGACCATCATGGGACCATTAAGCTTTTCAGTGAAAACCATAATAATAGTTATTTTAGCTCTAGGATAGGCCTTTCAATGAAGAATACATTTACAAATAATGTAATTGAAGAATTAATAGCTTAAAATGTCACATTTTTTAAATTTCATTGCAGGATTTACAGACTGTTTTTATGTAGCTGCGGTCAGGGAGGAACCTCCATCATATCGGCAATGGATGACAATGACTGATGATTGTTTAATATATAAAAGCCTAACATTGGTCCAATATACCGATATTTCAGTCTAACCCTCCTGTCCTCCCTCCTTGCTGGTTCCTTCTGCCCCTTCCCTCTCTGTGTCCTTTGTCTTTCTCACAGAACAAAGCTATGAGAAGGTACAAAAAACATCGCCAAGTATATAGCATTGCAGTATTATCAGATGTCAGCAATGGATATCTCCCTTCCTCCCTCCCCTCTTGCTCTCTCGCTGGCAGATGGATGCAGGATAATCCCCCTGATTTTAGACAGTAGTAACAGAGGGCAGAGACAGACAGTGAGAGCCGATCCCTGTCCCTTAGCGCTTAGAACCGGTCGAGGGAAACCGGCGAGGCCCTTTTTTCAGGTCCCATCAAAATCTCTATTTCTCCTCCTCATTTCCTCTAGTGTAATATCTTTTAGCTCAGTGATCGATACGCTGCCCGGGGAGGAAGGGGAGCAGCAGTGTAACATGATGCCCGCTGTATCCAAAGTCCTATTAGTGTCTGAACCTTATGGGGACAGAAGAGGGGGAGAAGGGGAAAGTTGTCTCGCTCAGATCTGGAACCAGAGAAACCAGACCAAATGTCTAATACTCCACTCTAAAAATCTATTTGCAGTAAGATAATGTCTAAAAACAAACCAATATGAAACATTTTTTTGGGGGGGGGAATTGTGGGGAATTTCATAGAACTGCCGAGATTATCTGTACTCATTGTACTGGAGTAATCACCTCTAGGTTTTATTATACAATAATATTTTCCACATGTACATGATTTTTTTACATATACAATTTTAGTTGACAATCAAGAACAGAACAGTTAACAATAAAAGAAAAGCAACTGATAGATCAGTCTGAAAAAGTGGTGAAACAAAACAAAACAAAAAAATGACGAAAACAGTAAAAACCCTAACATTTAATATTCAGCCTTTCTTCGACTGTGAAGGAGACTAGCTACGGTTTCTGAATGTAATCCACTGGCTGAAACACTCTTCAGTCAAAGTGATGCTGTGCACCTCTCTACTTAACCCATGACCTAACACAGGGACTTTTCACCTTTAACTATAATACCTCACAACATCTACCAACAAAGATATTACTCATGTACAGTGAAATGGCATTATTGTGCCGTGAATTATCAGCCCTGTATTTTTTACTTAGCGTGTAAAAACGTCTTCACTTCAGTCGGTTGCACTACAAAGCAAAGCGAAGGATAGGAGAAGAGAAACTCCTCCTGTTAGTGAGATCGACGGCTCTTTAGCACTAACAAGCCTCATCATATTATTCATTATACCATGTTGAACTGTAATGTTGAAGTGTAATGCTTATTACTTGACTGGCACCACACAACAGTCCCGGCTCAGTGTTTTATTGCTTTGTCACTACAACAGAGACATGTGTTGGGTTTTTCTTTTACGTTTTTACGGTGTCAGCAAACTGCTTTACCTGAAAGAGAATATGCTGACACTTTGAAGGTGAATTGTTCGGACGCGACAGTAACATAACAACAGAACGACATTAACATCAAAACATACATCACATGTAAAGCAAATGGAACTGGAAAGATTCAGAAGTTGAATTTTGAGGAGAATGTCTTAAAAGTGGCTCTAAGCTAAGAAGCTAGTTTGACATGGGGTCATAATTTCAATTTTCATTTTTATTCCCCAGCATGTCAGTAGACAGGCAGACAGGTTAGAGGCCTAGTACATACAATATTGTTGCATGAGGAAATCAAAATGCTGAATCTAAAAAAACAAACAAAAAAAGAAAACACTCACTGTAAAGACTTAACAGAGAGCAGTGTAAATATAATTTGTTGGTCTTAACGGATCAGTGGATAAGCAAACCAATACTGCAGCGGAAAATACTTTGTTGTATTGGCACAAGTAAGATGCTTTTTCTTAAAAGTGTGCACATTATTAAGGAAGGAACTTGAGATTTTTTTTTAGCTTCACTGATTTTAGATAACAAGCTTTCATGTCGGCGCTGTCGGGTGAAAACCTCGCAACTCCAATTTTGGTGATTTTCATGTTTTAACTTCAGTTGAAGGATTACATGCTCTTCTATGGGTTGAGAAAATTCTACGACACTTAATGAAACCTTTTCAAAATCAATTAAATAAACTCAAAAATGCATGGTTGTCAAGCTAAAAACAAGGCCTTTTCTGTTTGGAGATGCAAGGTTTTCACCCGACAACAGCAATATGCATGTGACCAATGTGTGCCTACAGATTGGTAATCTTCAAAGATTTTGATATAAATGAGAGGCATACAAATGAAATCAAAATCCTGTCAGTTAATATCAGAATTTATACAGTTATTAAAATGAATAAACACACTATCAAAGAAAGCAACCAAACCAGGCCTAAAACAAACCCCTTCTCCACCAGAGAAATCAACAGGGAGGCTGTGGAGCCCTAAAATACTCTTACTGAGGTTGTCTGTCACACAAGGTACACAAGTGCAATCACACACAAACACACACTTTAGATTTACTTATGTCTCCTCCACCTCCTTGCACTTCCACTGTGCTGTGGTCGTTTTCATACAGTTCAATTAGAATAACGCGGTCAGACTCGCTGAACGCCGCTCCTTCCCCATCCCGTCTCAAATCCACACTCTGTGATCTACTGTTCCTGTCTTCCTACACTGCAGCTGATCTTCTTCTTTTTTTTTTTTATCTCTGCTCTCTGTCGTCCTCTCCTCCGTAAGGGTAGTTATTGGCTCCGGCCGGCTGGACGTACTCCTCAGTTTTGTCCCAGTCCGACACCCAGCCTCCTCCCATGCCTCCTCCCCCGTTGGGATCGGCTCCCTGGTTCATGGCTCCGTAGCCGCCGCCGCCGTCGCTCGTGCGGTACAGCTCCTCGGTCTCGTTTGCGAGCTCGTCCTCACCCAGAATGCCGCACTTCTCGTCGCTCATCTGCTCCGGCTCGGCCCAAGACTGCTTCTCTCCAGACGCAAAGATGCCTGCAGCAGAAACATCAGTCAGACTTTTGATCTTAACCTTTAAAGAATGACACTGACCGCTGACAACAATTCTACTGGAGGGAAAATCAACAAAACATAAGTTATGTAATATGTTTTCATCAGTCATTTAGTTTGTTTGCAGTGAGAACAATGCACAGATTTTTGAACATCTTCACACTAGAAATGCCAAGCCACACTTTTTGAACTGAACTGAAATATCTCAGCTTTCAAAATGTCCTTCCATGGCTTTTCCAACACCTGATATCTTTAGATTTTCAAAATTATACAAGGGAATAGTTGTTAGAATTATATTTTCCTCCTTCAACTGACAGTTTATTGGCCTCCTCCTAGAGCCCCAAAATCTTCAGACCTTTCTAGTGTTAATGCACTGATGGAAGGATGAGAGGAAACAGAAGAAGGAAGAAGGAAGAAGGGAATATACACACCGTAGAATATAACACCTCCGTAATGAACAAGCGAGGCGATGAGAAACACACCCTGCCACTCTTCCCGCGTCTATAGAGGGATAGAGAGAGAGAAAGAAAAAGAAAGAAAAGAGGAAGAGTGATTATTAGAGGAGGAGAGGGGCCATGTAAAAGAAAAGGTAAAAGATGAATGGGATTGAGAGAGAGACGACTAATACTTTTAGGGCGATTAATTGGAGTGAGGACAACTTTCCATGTGTATGTTTTGATTTTGGATTTAAACTCCAAAGTCAAGATAGTTTTGGGATATTCAGAGATTGTTTTTTCTTAGTAGACGTTTTATGAATGACTCATCAATAATGGATGTACAGTATATTGCAAGTGTTAATGCTAAGCCAATAAATCAGCCAAATCAAACCAATCAAGGTGTAGTTTGCATCTGTATTGTGATCTATAAATGTGTATAAACTCCGAAACTTAAAGAAAAATCTACTCTCAGATTACACTGTTATACATGTGTTGTAATTTACCTTTTTGTTTTACCCACTTTCCCTGAACCTGCTTTGTCTACTTCTTCTTCTACTTAATTTAGTGATTTTCTACCTTTCTCAGAATCCCTTCTGACAACCCAAAGAGAGCAGATGTGAACTTGTAGCTTTCAGCTGTGGGTTACACATGCAGGTGGAGAGAGCGATAGCGGTGGCATAGTAAGAGCAAGAGAGCATTTTTTTCAGTCGAGAAAAAGCCAGAGTCGTGCCCCTTACTCAAGAACGTAACATGTCTTGTGGCTGCATTGCATTCTGGTCTATTGAGGCTACAGCCAGTGGAGAAATTGGTCTCTCTCCTCTTCTATGACGGATTTCTCCCTGTATGATTGTTGAATGTCGGTGCAAAATGGCGAGACTAGAAAGAAGCTCTTGCTCTTTGATTCTGCTGAGTCTGATCATACTCCATTGTAGCTGCACTGGAAATATCTCAATGTGACGTCACCTTGTCTACTTTTGGACAGTTATCCAAGGGAAAAAGAAAAATACACCACCAAACAAACAAAAGGGACCCGTAAATACTTCACTAATGGCTGTTTCTAAACAGTGTCAAAGGATTTTAGGGTGGAATTTTCCCTTTACACTTCAATTTTGTTAAAAGATGTGTCATTCAACTCACTGGCGCTGTTGTAAATGGCACATTATGTTACTGTGCAGAATAACATGTATGCAGAATCAGTCCTCACCTTGTGCTTTGTCATGGATCCAACTATAAGAGGGCAGACCATGCCAGACAGAGTGCCGACGCCGTTGGAGATGCCCATAAGGATACTGGCGTAGCGCGGTGCAATATCCAGGTGGTTGACATTGAAACCTTATGAGGAAGGATATAGATAATAACAGCATTAGAATGATTCTTAAAATAGTTACACATCCAAAAGCCCGGCACAGTCTAATATTTGTGGCCAAACGTAAGAACCAAAAGCTATAAAGGAACAAGGAGAGCTCCTCTGCTGACTAGGAGCTTATGGGTGTTAATGAGAACTTTTTTGATCTGTCAAATGGATGAGAGAACCAAAGAGGTGTTTTAAACAGTAAGAAACAGAAAGTAAGGAGGAAATTGAGAAATATACTATAGTGACAGTCTCACCTGAAATGGCGAACCCGGAGAAACCCACAGCCAGGACCAGGAAGGTAATGGCAACACCTTTAGTGTGTGAGAAGCCCACCACCAGCAGCAGGGTCGCCTCCATCCCAAAGCCTGTCACACACACACACACACACACACACACAGAGTGAAATAATGATGAGGCAGAGGTTGAAAATAACAAAGAGGAAGAAACTTAAATAAGTTTCAGTACAAGAAGACAGTAAGTCAATGGAGGACATTCTTATTCCAGTCTTTCCTCTCTTTCTCTCTATAAGCTGCTGCTGAGAGCGGTGTGACCTGACGTTGACCCAACATCGACTCCATGCATGACGCAGCTTCTCACAAAGTGATATGTATACGCTTCCCCATTTCCCCCATCGCCCGCTTCTCTATCGATTTCTCTCTGTAGTTCAAAAATAGCCTACTGAGGCGGTGCTGCTGCTTTACAGTGAGTCATCATTTGCCTCATGCAGCAAATAGTTTCTCACCACAGCTAAATAAATACTGTAGTTGACCCCCATGATCTGCTAACGAGGAACCGCAGCAGAAGAACGAGAAAAGAACCAGCCTTCTGACAAAGACATGGGCACCTAGAAAAAGTCTTAAATCGTATTGAAATGACTGTAAAAATATCAAATAGTTTGAACTGAAAACTGACAGAAAGCACTGAGAAATCCATACAAACTGTTTTCACACAGCTGCCGTTGACAGCAGCTTGGTTGTGATTGTTGGGGTCACAGGAATTTTTTGACCTCAATGTTGGGTCATCTGCCAGAAAAGTTTGTGAACCATAAATTTTTAGTACTTAAATTCAACCATAACAGTTTCATGGTTTTAAAATACACTTTTGCTTTATTAGAAGGGAAAACAAATCCTAAATTAAGGTGATGTAATCCAGGTAATGTTTTTAAAGCCATCATAGGCATCAAACTAAGCTATAATCTCTGTATATTCAATGCATGTTTTCCCTTACTTCCCCTCTTTTTTGTCCTTTCTTACCTCCGCAGTTCATGAGTTTCCTGACGTTGGTGGTGGTCATGATTTGGTTGGAGCGGAGGTAGTCGGCAATCTGGCCCCCGATGGGCACGATGATGGTCATGACCAGGTGGGGAAGGGCGGAAACTATGCCCACCTAGATGAAGAGTAGATGGGTAGAAGAGAAAAACAATAATTATACGCAACAGATAAGAGAATAGACCGTTTATTTCTACACTTCTGGGGTTCGTCGACACACAAAGCCATCATACCAACATGCGACTGGAAGGCAGATTCCCTACTGTATGTACAGAAGTTTTTGTTCCTGGTACGGTGCATTACACATAACCTAAGGTCGATATCTAGGTTTTGTTACCTTGCTGATCTCAAATCCAAACACTTCCTCGAAGTACGCAGGCTGGCTGATGAGAAGCAAGTAGAATGTCCAGCTTCTGCAGAAATTCGCCACGATGATGGCGTATACCGGCATGGAGGTGAAGAAGGCCCTCCACGGTGTGTTGAATTTCTACAACAGGGAGATGCAAGAGTTAGACGTTTCAGTTCAAATCAGGGAAAAACAGAGAACAAAACCCTACGTCCAAATCAGGATCGTTCTGTTATTTCACAGATTTTGTCAAAAACCAGGGGCTGGTAACAGATATGGTTTGAGCCAACTTTCCCCATTTGAGATCTCCATTAAAAGCAAACAGGCATCATGACATTGTGGTCATGAAGAGGGAATCTGCTGGTGGTGAAAATGGATTAGTTCTGACAGTTAACAGTTTGTAAGAAACACTAAACTTTCTAAGACAGGTTCACTTGCTGGCAGCAGTTATTTGATGTAGCTTTCAGAACTCATAATAAAGATTGACTCCTCCTTAAAATTCATCCAGGCTAACTTTCTACTTATTGTTATTTTGCACTGTTTTTTTTTCCATTTCTAAGCTCTTTGTTCAAATCTATTAGTGATCATATCTTCTTTTATAGGATAAGTTAAGATTTCCCCCGTGGGGAAATTCAGGGGGCACCCAGATTTGAACTAGGGACCTCTTGATCTGCAGTCAAATGCTCTACCACTGAGCTATACCCCCTATACAAATGATACTGCATAAAAGAAAACAAAGACTAAACCATTACCAACTTGCTGTTTTGTCAACTCTAGTTAGACGCACAAAACATTAAACATTAGCATTACATTGTCCTTGTGTTTCCAGTGATGTTGCCAACTCCTCACATTCACTTGAAGGAAATGTAAATGGCAGGAAAATATTCATTTCCCACATCAATATTGGTAACTTCAACCAATATGACATGATATTGTATCTGTTTGTAATAGTTCATAGTTCAATCATCAAGTTGTAACCCAGGAAATCCATGGACTGACCGTTACTGGAGTGGAATTTAGGGTTGACTCGCCGATGCTTTCCTCGATGTATTTCCTCTCCTCCTCGGTGATGGTGGGATGGGCTGCCGGACTCTCGTAAGACACCAGGATCCAGAAGCAGTACCAGAGGACCCCGAAGCTGCCTGGGGGGACGAAGGGAGACAAGGATGGAAAGAGTCGGGGAGAGAAAAAGAGCATGGGATGTGTTAAAACTTGACGTAAGGACAAAAAGAACTTGCTGCACCTTCTCTATAGCTGCTGCCTGAGTACAGACTGTGATTAAGTGTTGAATGTATACATGCAGAGTGATAGGTATAGTCTTCTATTTCTCATATTTCTGGCCCTTTGGACTTTATGTAAGGTCTTCTGTCCTTGCAGTATCAGTGTGTGTCGGTAGTAGTTGTCTATATGACTATATGACCAATTATTGTGCATTTGTTGGCTAATAAAGTGATTCTGATAGTGTTTGGTTTGTGGTAAAGCCTGCTTTGCGTACATACTGACAGATTTCCTTCACATGAGTATAGTAGGTATCAACGTTTTGCTAATGTATTGATTGTTTTGAGCGAATTGATTACTATAAAATTCTGTCTCCACTTCATGTCCATTATGGCAATGAATGCATTTTTATTGTATTTCACGTTATGAAAAATCGTTGAATGTCTAGTGTTCTCGGTTATAGTTACGTCTAATAATCCTGGTTATGACAAACATAGTAAAATAAATATTCACTTTGATGATCAATCTCTGTTCAGTTTGAAGTTCAGTATAAGGGTCAAGGGTCACGTACCGTAGACGTAGAAGACTGATGACCATCCTGAGTACTGGACTAGGATTCCAGCTAACGGCATGGCGATCACAGCTCCAGCATAGGAACCTAGCATCCAGAGACACATAATGGATGTTAAAAAAGTTACAATATGTTTCCAAAGTGATTACAAACGTCCATCATTTAAAGCCAGAGAAAAACATGGGTAGGAATAAAATAAACTCACCACAGAAGGCTGTTGTGGCCAAGCGACTTCTTTCAAGAGGTGGTGCCCATTTTGCCCAGATACCATGACAGGCCGGATATGAAACACCCTGCAGGATAGGGAGTCACAGCAGAAAATTATGCCATGGATATGAAAAGTGTTAAAATTCATGGTATAACTACAGTGCACTAACTGACTTTAACTAAGGCCCTAGTTTACAACTTTAAATCCCTTTTAAGTATGAAACACGGCCAGATCAAGAGAGAGAAAACAGACAAACTACAATGTGTGAACTCTTCTATATAAAAGAAAGAAATAGAGCAGAGTCAAGCACCTCCACAAGTCCTTGGAATACCCTGACAATGATAACGCAGCCAAAGTGCATCCGCGCTGCACTAGGGATCAGCATGTTCAGGAAGGAGGTGGCCACTATAGCAAAGCCAAACACTCTGGAAGGGGAAGAGAGAGAGAGAGGAAAGTGACATTTGATATATACATATAAAAGCAGCTGCAATAATAAAAGAATAGTAATAAAGCAGCCCCTAGCATACGATGAACAGGGCAGTAATCTGACCTGTTTGCTGCAAACTTTTGACAGATGAACCCTCCTGGGATTTGGGTCACTATGTATCCCCAGAAGAAGGAGCCGTGGATCATTCCCACTGTTTCTGGATCCCAGTCAAACTGAGCTTTCTGTTGGGAGAGACAGGAAGACAAGTTATCAAGTCTAAAGAAGGATTGAGAACAAGGATGAGATTGTAAGTATTAGTATTTTATGGCTTCTATTCAAATGAACAAGCAAACAGCCACATTGCAATGTACAGAGACAATTTTATATCTAACACTGCATGCTGGTCATTAGACTTAAACTGGGATAACCAACCGTTAAGCTGGAGTCAGAACCATCACAACAACAGAGTTGATCTGATTGATCACTAGCCCCCTGAGGGCATATGGTAGCCCCTCTGACATAAACACCCATTGACCCATCACTCATATTCCTCACCTTGATCTCACAGAAAACCCACAGACCACATCACTTAGGCATGTCAGACCTCTAAACCCCATAGTAACCCTACTGACAAAAACAGACTGGCTGACAGAAACTTCATGGTGACCCAATCCTTTGCTTTCCTTGTTGTAAACATTCCCATTTGCAGCATCTGTCCCGGTAATAAATTTAATTTAATTTGTTGACACAAAACGGCGAGAGCCCAGAGGACCAATAGCATCAACAAATATTTAATAGCAACTCCACTGATGGGAATATTTACCCTCTGAAGACTGATATGATAATTGCAATAACCATTACACCGAGACTCTTGTGTAATAACTACACCTATGATTACATGGAGACATATGGTAAAGTCACTGTAATGAAAACTTAACTTCAAGAAACACTTTTTCGCCTCTCTCTCCTCTACCTTCCTTCGCTACTTTCAACTATTCTTGATACTATATTGTAAACACATTTTTATGGCTGGTTCTTATTCCTTTACCTAACACTTATCTAATTATAATGTTTATTATTTCTTTCTACTAGCTGCTGCTGACCTTTGCATTCCACATTATTGTCTGCTTTTCGGCTTAATTTACAGATTTGTGTTCTCAACTTTGAAATTTCAGCTCAATTTACAGTTGCTCTTATTGAAAATCACTCTGCAACATGTAACTGTAAATCTCACAAAAACACACGCACTCAGCCCTCACTCCTCTGCCCCCAACTCACCACTATGACCTCCTTGTTGTCTCTGAAGATGGTGTGGCTGTTGACCATGCTGACGATGGCCACGCCCAGGTTGCAGCGGATGCCGAAGGAGATGCAGAAGCCGAGGCCGGAGAGGATGGCGATGATGTAGCGCCTGGGCAGGCCGAAGCACGTGCAGTCCACCACCGGCATCTCCTTCTCCTCCACCAGCTCCGGCCGGCCCTCTGCCGACAGCTCGATGGTCTCGCCATTCTCCTGCTTCTTCTCGAGCGCTCTGGGAAGGAAGGGTCGGAAAAACTGAGGATGAGTGGATGTCATATGTAAATTACTGTCTGTGTGCGTCTGCTGTTTAGATTTCAGTCAGTTACGTTTCTGACTCTATACCAAAAAACTACACATATGCATTAAAGTGTGTTTAAGAGAAGATGCAAAGTAATTCATTTTAAAGATGGGGATTCCAATGATTATCTGCCAAAAAAACAAAGTTCCCTTTTGAAGCGTTTAATGTTTTTATATCCCAAGTCTTTGTCATTCTCATCTGTCAACTTGTGGCAGTTTGACTTGATTGCCTGTTGTGTCAGTCAGGTTGAAGCCTGACAAAGTTAAATCAGTCAAAATTGTTATAATTACATGTCAAACCCACACCTACACAAGAAACCAAAAGATTCAACTCATGCACTCTTGCAACACTGTATAACAACCCTTTACCAATCAAATATAGTTTAATCACCACAATGAAAACCTTTTACAAACCACACAACAACAAACTTTTCAGTGCAAAATCAATCATATTGAAGATCATAAAGAATCAGTGTAGATGGGTGTGTGTGTGTGTGTGTATGTGTGTTCAAGCCAACAAAACAGATAAATACGTAAATCAGTAAATCTGTAAAATCTGTAAATCTCACAGTTCAGTATAACAAAATAATATAATTCTCAACATTTCAGTTCAAGAATAGTTCATAGTTCAAAGAAAGAATTAATCCAACATTTATTAAACCATCAAAAAGCTTCAGTTTACGCACAGCTTTCTTTACTGTAGTTTTCGTTCAGTAATCAGTCTGGGTTTTCCAAACTGCGGCTGCCACAGTGAAAAAGATTCATGCTCTGAAGGTCTTGCAGACTGAGAGCTTGGCTTAATAAATGTAAATTGCATGGATCTAACTGTGCTGAAGATCTTTTTCACTGTGGATTCGACTGGTATCTCCAGCGCCTTAGCAAAGACACTCGACACACTCTTCTATCAACTCCAAACACAAAACCTACCAGCTTTCTGACATAACCTTGACTCATCCTGTCCGAGAAAGGTGTTTCCTCTTGGGTGTGTTTTTTGTATTGCAGCCATGTCTCTCCTGACAGACCTGGCTGACAGTGAGCAGTGCAGTGTGACTAAAAGATACAGTGATTACAGAAGCGTCTCTCATCCTGGCACATCCATGCCCCTCTTCTCTGTCCAAACAAGCTTCATCACTGCTGTCTCTTACCCTGTTCATGTGGCTTGCTGAGAAACCCTGACCTCTGCCAGCCTGCAGTCTAAGAAGCATCAAATATGTATCTAACCGCAGCGGATCATCCATTAAACATGACGTGCTGTGCTGAGTTCACACACCAGACTGAACCTGCACTGGCAAAGAGCCCCTTTCATATCACAGCTTTATACCATACGGATATACAGTATGTTTATGTTTAGGAGTTAAAAATCCCAACTGGCTTCCACTGGTGAAGATAATTTCCTCTCAGTGTCAAGTGATACCAATATTACAAAATGCTTGCGTTTGAGGAATCACATTGTTCAACACAGTCCTGCATGTTTGAGCCATAATACAACAGCCAATAGTGCAGAGCATGGATAAACCTCGGATTGCATTTCCGTGCCATGCAGATTTTTTGAAAGATTATTTTTAGGGGATTTTATGCTTTATTTGACAGCAGAGAGTGGAGAGAGACAGGAGAGATGGGGATGACATGCCACAACGCTGTGTCACATTACATAGCATGTGCCACGGTGCCCATTTTGAATGTTTGTCTACCTGGAAGAGCCCAGCTATGTCCTATGTCAGGAATCTGACAGACATTTATCATTTACAGATTCCCCAGTGAAAGCATCTTAGAAACAAAAGGATCTCAAGAGCCCAGAGGGACATAGGTTCACATTTTAAGGTAATATATTTGGCCAACTATTGCTAGCTACTGGAATTTAGCCTAGGTAACTAGCTAGTAAGCTAACTAAATTCAAACAGTCATTGTAGTTACATGTTCCTGAGAGTGCTAACTAATTTGATAACTATCTCTGAAGTCCTCAATTATGTGCTAAAATAAGAGTAGTTTTATGTGCCAATCTTCAAGGTAGCATTTCCCACCCAGTGTGTGACGTAAATTCAAAATGGCTGCCATGTGAATAAGGTCAATGCCTATTATTCTGTAAATGCTGGATGCAAGAAAACTGTTCAGGGAATGTAACAGGTTCGAAAGCAAAGAAATGTGTCTCTGACTGTGACACAAGACTTATTCATGTGGTTGTGGTCATCAGTATGCGCAGTCTTGATGAGTAGAAGGTAAATAATAATTTCAATGATTTTTTTTCCTCCCTCTTTGTTCAGTTTGTTTCCTTATATGTGTATTTATCCTTCTGTTGTGTTTTCCCTGTTCACTTTTCTGCAAAAACATATTGCAAGGATATGAACAAATGCCATATATATAAGTGGACACTGACATATGAATTTATGCAATAAAGGTATAATAAAGAGCCTTATGCACGTTGTATCCTAAGTACATATAGTCCAAGTAGAGCGTAGCCTAACCAATTTATTCTCCTGTATACTCAAAACACAAAACCTGACATTTCTGAAACACCAGGAGAAGAAGACGCACCAACCAACCGATCACCAAAGCATGCGGCAAGAATCTCTATGCAATCTCTATGTCATTGCAGCTCACTGGTGGCAAAAGGTCTAGTTCCTGTGGCGGCTTGAGAAATGACAGGGATCATAACATATCTAGTAACAGAAAGACTCTGCAGAAGGACTTTGTGTTCCTGCCAACAAACCTGCACAGTGCAGTCAGCTAAAACCTAACAGTAAGCAGACAGCACGCTCTCAATAGGGAATAACAGCAACATGATTACAAAGCGCACAGCACACGCCAGATTAGTTAAGCAGCGGTTCGAACGGTCTTTGACATTGATCAAGTATTAATGATTCTCAATGTTGAATTATTAATATCTCTGGCTCTCTCTCAGACTATTTTTGTCTGCGTGGGCCTCTCTCTCTCTCTTCGTTCTTCCTGTCTCCCATTCATCTTTAACCCTGCCTTTCAACCACCATCAATTCCCCCGACTCTCACATAGTCTCACACACAATTCACAACATTTTTTTTTTCGTCTTTACACCAATTTCTTTCTCTTTGCGTCTCAGCATGGAGAGAATCAGTTGTATTTTCCATAACTGCACGAAAATGTATCCATAGAAGATGTCTCTTATTGGCAGATTTTTTTTTCTACCACATCTCTGCTGCCATGACTCTTCATGACTGACTTCAGGTTGACTTTGTCTGACCCTGAGTTACAGAATATCCCCTGTAATCCCTAGCAGTTATCTGACCCTCTCCCTTTGGCTCTCGTCACACCATGAAGTCCTGTCTGTGCAGTAATTTGGGTCAATATGAACAATATGAATATGCAAATCTAGATGAAGTGCGGGAAGGCTGGATCCATACCGCTGCTCCGCTCAGGGAGTATTCCTGGTTCTCTCTCCAACTTAATCTCTTAATTCATGCACCAAGGACAAGAGTGAGGACAGTTCAGCAGCACAGTTCAGAGTTCAATCAACAGCTTGGAGTCATCGACTGGATAAGAGAGAGACAAAGAACTGGTGTAGATTGTTACCAAAGTTGAAAAACTCTTAATGATGCTCAGCATAACCTAACATTGAATTAGATCTAGAAGAAGCATATCAGCAATGGCCATCAAACTCAACTGTGGGATCATCTGCACCAGTGGAATACAATAAATTGAATCAAAAGTAATTAAATTAGCAAAGAGTCCAGATTTCTACCAGGAGAGACAGTTTCAAACTGTGAGTGTGGGCAAAGGTCAAGGATTCAGGAGTGAAATCCCCAAAGCACAGACAGGACAAGCACTCCACTTATATTCGATGGTTGAATGGCAGAAGACTGTCACAGATCAATGGAAGCATGTTGTCCTTCATGTCAATTAAATTTCGTCTCATCACATAACTGTAACTGACCACCGGCTACTGTGATGGACACAAACTGAACAACTGAAGTTTACATTACTTTATGACTAACATATTACACTGGATGGCTGAAATAAAATGTTGTTTACATTTTGAATAGAATTGCCTATTGCAGAATAGAATAGAATAGTACTGAAAGGAATAGAATAGAATAGAATCAAACAGAGCTGAATAGCATAGAATGGAATAGAATAGAATAGAAAGGAATAGAATAGAAAGGAATAGACAAGACTTGAACAGAACAGAGTAGAATAGAATCCCACAGAACTGAATAAAATAGAATAGAATTGAATCAAACAGAACTGAATAGAATAGAACAAAAGAAAAGAACTGAATAGAATAAAATAGAATCAAACAGAACTGAATAGAATAGAATAGAACAAAAGAAAAGAAAATAACACAATAATATAGAATAGAATAGAAAATAACAGAATAGAATAGAAAAAAGAATAGAATAGAATAGAATAGAATAGAACAGAGACAGTAGGCTTTAGTGGAGCTCAGTGTGTAACAGACAGGTGTCTATCTGGCTGAGCAGAGCTCGCGTGCAGCGGAACAGGACACGTCGCCGGTCAGCGCGCATTACGCACGGCAGGCCCGCCCGGCTCCGCTGCAGCAAGGCACCACGGGAGCAGCAGCTCCTCTCCTCACCTCAGAGCATGTGCTCGAAGGAATGAAAGCTTACCGGTCTGTGTGCCGCGGGGAGAGTAATCCTGGGTGTAAGTGCCCTGGGGGGAAGGGACGATGACGAGCTACCGGGCCCGGAGAGGTAGGCTACTTACCGGGAGGGAGGGAGAGGGAGAGGTGGCCAAGGTGGACGGCCTGCAGGGATTTACGTGGGCCGACAGCTTGGACGAGGAGAGGGCTATTTCGGGAGAGGATTTATGTGTTTAGACGCTACTTCAAATCCCGAGAGAAAGAAAGGGAGTCCACAAACATCTTCTCGCGCTCAGATATCCATCACTGCGTGTATATTTAGGCCAGACTCCACACAACCAGACTCTTTTAGGGTTTTTTTCCCCTCCAGTTATAGGAAGATGTGTCACGCAGCTTTGCAGGACATTCCCGATACAGCAGGTTCTAGTGGGTTTAATTTTATTAAATCACACGAATTCTTTGCTCAGGTGTCTCTATCCTTGTTGGTCCCAAAAGCACGTCACGTTTCTGGAAAGTGGTTTAGTTCTAGTTTTTTTGGTTTTACAGCCTAGATTCCTCAGCCCATAATAATATTTTTGATGTCCCAGGCATCCTAAAATAGCTGCAAAAGCCTTGTTTTTCATTTTTGATATTCCTGTAATCAAAAGGTGAAACATATCAGATAGTGAGGTTTGATGAAAGTCTAAGTCTTCTTAAGCTTGTAGTCTCAATGACAGGAGTGACAGAGTAGCAGAAGGCCTGCTGCAGCTCTCCATCAGGCCCAGTAGGCTGACAGTCACTTCACAGGCCCAGTTCACACTCTTCAACACGCACTCGGTGTCTTTTGAGAAACTATGGGCAGACTATCAAGCATGCTTATTTATATTTCAGTGTCTGTATGGTAGAAACTGAAACACACTATACTTGATTGACCAGCCATTCTGTGTCTTCCATACAGAGACTGGAATACATAAAACTAAGAGAAGGCCTTTCTGTTATTTGACCACACGACGACACAGCAGAAACTGGGCAGAAGGCCTGGGCGAAATCAATCCAGCTATCGATCTACTGCTTCATCTCACATTGAAAAAACAGTTATGGCCTACAATGAAACTTGAATCTTTATATTTGCTCTTCAGTGACACAGCAGGCTAATTCACTAATCATTGCGTGCGAAAATAGGTGGAAATAGACATTGGTGATTGGTGCATTAAGGTTTCATAGAATTTGTGCGCTCAAAGAAAAGGTTTGTAACTTTTTGACTGTTACTCATTGACAGGTTTTACTGCCTGTTTCGTTCAATTAAAATGAAGCGCTAAATTCAGCAGCCTGTAAGGAGAGACAGATGTTGTGCCAGGTCATCCAACCTCAGTAACTAATCCAGGCCCCTGGACATCTTGATCTTCAAAGGAGTAGCCTAGTTTGCTTCCCCCTTTTTATTTTTAAAGAAATGCTTAAAATCAAGTTTCAGCATGCAGAATGACTCTAGTCCTCTAACTTCACTACAGAACATGAACTTTCTCTTTAGCAGAGAAAGAGAGTTTCAGGGGAACATTTTCTAGTCATAATATGTTCCAGAGTTGTTTTACATACCCGTATATTTTCCCGAGAGTCCTGGCTGCCACGACCTTAAACCTGTCCGACCGGATCTCCATCCTCACGACTCCAGGATCCGACCAATTTACAGTCCTTGCGCGCTCCCGACTGAGCGCGCAGCCTTCGCCTCTACTCCCTCCGCCTTGTGCTTCTCACTCACACATAAAACTTGTTTTTTTTTTTACTTTATAACCAAATGCCTCACGCGCCGGTTCCTTCTTAGCAAAATTTGTAGCAAGTGACAGTGATTGTCCAGCGATTCACCTCCGATGTTAACCATAAATAAATCCGGCCTCAACTACCTCTATATAAAATAAACGAATCAAACATTGTCACGAAAATGCAGCCTCCCTATTTTTTTTTTTTTTCCAGAAGATGAGAGTCCAAAGCAACTTCTTCACAGTCTCGGGTGTCCGTTAAGGTTCAAGGAGTGCTCGAGACAACTTCCGACAGGATTCATGGTCAAACGGTGTCTCTGGCCGCGGTCCTGAAACCAGATTACTGCTCCTGTGCGTTAATCTCTCCAAGTGCGAGTAGTGAGCCGCATGTCACTTCCTACCCCGCAGCCCGGCGTTTTAAGCGGTGGCTGTTCAGGGCAGCGGCTATTCTTGTACCACACAAGCGCTGAATGGAGCGAGTTGGAGTAAACACTGTCCCGTTGGAGCATATTAAGAGACTTCCCCGGTATTTGTAACTTGATGGGAGGGGCGGGTTGCTCTGAGGACAGATGTGCTAATGTTCGTGCGTTAACCTGCAGACTCGCACAGTGGAAGTCTTTGCGCATTAGCAATTAATGAGTACGTACCAGGGGGTTTATTTATAAAACGACGCCTAGATTCCACACTGAAAGGTTGCCCAAGTACAGTCTGATTTACAAAACCGCCTTCCGTCGCACAAGTTTCCCTTTATAAATCCCAACCAATTTGTAATTTTGCGCACGTGAAAGAGCATCACGTCCCATCTTATTAACACCCACAATTAGCCGCAAAAGGTTAATGAAACGCCCTTCGTGAATACTGAGATACGTGTAACTGTGCTTGCCATTCTATTCTCTCTGAGGGAGAAAATATCAAACTCGGAGCGCAAAAGCTAAACAGATATATCAGTGTGAAACTGAACTGAGTCGAGGGGCCAGAGGTGTTTGTTGGTTTAGTTCGTGTTTCACCTCATGGGTGTGACCGGTGGTGAGGAGGAGGCTGAGGACGTCTGTGCGTCCGTCCCAGCGTCTCCAATGCGCCCCGCGCGCCATTCCAACAGTGCCGCATCGTTACGCATCATCTTTGCGCGCCCTTTGATAACCCTGTGACTATCAGTTCATATGCTTAATTGTCTCCAATTGGCTCGGTCTCGCGCCGACAGTATTGTGAGTCTTGCATGGAGAGTTTTGTTTCTTTATTTTTAACATGAAAAAAGCTTGAAAGCGAAAAAAGTTTTGAAAATGAAAAAAAAAGTTTAAAGTAAAAGAAGGTGTCAGTTTTGGATTCTTCTTTCTATGACAATGTCCCTTTTCATTCATTCATTTAAATCCTTTTTTTCCATCCATTTCAGTTTTTTTCATACATTCAAATCTGTTGTGGCCGCTATTGGATGTTAATTTAACTCTTTCAAAGATACATTTTTCTCCACCTGGTCCACCTTTGTTTTTCTCCCCAACACCACAGACAATTTAATGGATTACACCTGTGCATAGTATATGATGGTGCTCAAACATTTATGCATTGTTTAGTCAGAATCCTATGCATTAACTAGTTGCATGTTGAAGGTTATAGTCCAAAGCTCTTGCAGTAAGATCTACATCTCTGTTGATCATTAAGAAACTCCATAAGTGTTATTTTTAGATTTGGAAAGACACTGTTTATTGCCAGTGTTGGTCTCGAACAAGACTTGATTTGCTCTGGTCTCCATCTTGACTTAGTCTCGACTCCCTTTGAAACTAGTCTTAACTTGAACTTAACTGGATCTGGTCTTGGAATTGACTTGGACTCAACTATAGTGGTCTTGACTCCAGCCCTACTGAATGTATAATCCAATCAATTCTGGCGTCCTGGTTATATAGGCTACAAAAACTGTGAATATTAACACTTTTGGACTTTGCTGTACTTTTACTGTAGGTTTGTGTTGCTAAACTATAAATCAATTTATTAACATTACCTATGTCTTCATGAAGCTGCGTGTGTAGCCTACAGCAAATACAGTAGACTGCAGCAATGACCACACACACATTGGCATCGTCTTTGCCAACATGGACATCTGTGGAGGCACAAACACACAACTGAGACTCTGAGAATGTATTTTCACGCACATACATGCCAACATTTTCAGATGCACCTTATTTTCATCGAAACAACAAATAATTTCCATGTGGGCTGTTGTATGTGCCTGGGTGCACTTCTTGCCAAATGAAAGGTAATGGCAGATATGGAGCAAGTTCAAGCAAAGCACATGGTGTGCTTTTATCCATAATATGTATTTATTATCAAGAGTAAAAATGGTTCCGGTTTGACCAATTACATGTTCATACTGAGAGAATGTCATGGTGAAGTTTTGTAGAGGCCTGTTTTTATACCAATAAGTTTATGGAAAAAGGGTCCAAATCTACTTTACCATGTGATTGAAACTGTATTTATTCAGCATACAGAGGTAGAGATGAGCAAGACAACATTTCTGTCACTGTTGGAGGGTTTATTATATGGTACAATGATGTCTACTACAAGAATGGATGTTATGAGATAAAGTGCGAGTACATTAATGAAAGATCTAGTTTATGGTATCTGTATGAACATACAAATATACGACAGAAATTACTACAGTTCATTCTTAAAGACAAGACTGATTTAGCTAATTAATATGTATATTTAATGAAAAAAAAAACGTGCTTATTCAACAATCACTTCCCCTTCGCTCTCCAAAATGATGCAATTTACTCAAAAGCCTCACGCCTTTATGCTTTCAACATTAGAGAAAGCTCTTCTCCAGGTCCTTAGCTGATATAGTTCGTAGAGAGCGGGAGGAGAGGAAGAGGGGAGGGAAGGGCAGGACGGAGGGAGGAGGGGACAGGCTGGGCGGAACAGAGATGATGGACGGGGTGTCAGACAGAGAGCCGTAACCTGCTTTCCGCACATCTCCGACACTGGAGGCAACCGAGCCGCGGAAAAACATGGGGGAATCGTCCATGGGGCCTACGGTTAACTCTGGAGAGAGAGAGAGAGAGACAGAGAGAGAGAGAGAGAGAGAGAGATGAAGACTGAAATATTGACTACAAAAACTGACTACTAAAATAGGGTTTCAGTTCCACCATGACTGACTTTTGAGTTGTTATTCTGCAAATGTAGATATTTTCCTTAAAAGTCCCTAAGATTCTTTTTCTGTTGTTTTGAGTTTTAACTCACAGGATAAAGCTAAATGCATTCCTAGGACATCATGAAAAAGCACTTCTTGACATTGTTGAAAAAAAGCAAACATCATGGACAGTCATGTTCCTGTGCCTATATTAAACATCACCATTGTCTTTCTATTGTAATTCTAGCTATTAAATCTGCACTAGGCAATTTTGTAAGTTAGTGCCTCCAAATGGCAGCGAGAGGTAACTGAACTGAACTTCAACTTCAATACCCAGAAATCATGTAACACAGTAAACTGGTGTAAACTAGTGGGGATGGGACACTCTTCTGTATTGCAGCCCCGCTTTAACTGATAAAAAAAGGTCTATTTTTACATATAAATCTTGTCTAGTGCAGCTTTAAATATAGGTATAGGTACATTCAACTGTTTTTGCCTCCTATCTATCCCTTTGTTAGGAAGGAGGAAAGTGTGATATGCATTAAGTGAAAAATCTTCTCTAGATAGGTCACACTTGAAAGACTGTTGATTTGTTCTGATGTGCTGTAAAACAGTCAGTACCTGGGTCATCGTGCAGCTGGGTGTGCAGGTACTGGTGCTTGGTGTAGAACCTGTTGTAGATACAGTACACCGCCGCCATCAGAGTTATTGTTCCCATGGCTGCAGCGAGGAACAGACCCACTTTGGCATTATCCTTGTCTACATGGGCATCTGTGGAGGCATAAAAACACGCAGCAGAGAGCAGCAGAGTGAGAGTTTTCACACACAAATCTCACTGTGAATGAGGGAAATGTAACAATCCAGTTTGACTAATTAAAACCATTTGAAAATGACTGAAATACTCACAAAATGATGGTAAAACCTAGGGAAAAGGCAGTTCACCTTTACAAATCTTAAAACCTTCCTTGTCCCAGTTGGATATGAGAAATTTGCAGTTCTGCACGAAACAACATTGTTTTCAGACTAGACTTACATGTTTGCTTTGCATTAAGGTGACTGGTTTCCTCCTTCCTGAGCAGGTCTCGTATGTGTGGCGCACCTGGAGCCGGATGGGCGTGGATCTGCTGCTCGGACTGCAGGGTGATCTGGGAGCCGCTCACTGGAAGAACCAGCAGCAGGCAGAGAGCTGCCAGGCCGGCCATGTGGGTCCTGCTGCTGCGGCACCTAGGAAACACAAGTAAATCGCTGGGGGAAATGCAATCATTGAAAAAAGGTCTATTATTTTGGGTTTTTTGTACCAAGATCTAGTATTGCGTATCTGCTTGGTTGCTACAACAGGGCCAGTTAGGGAGTTGCCATGGTTTACTTAATTATCTGTGTAACTCAATACCTCTCAAAACAATATTTCAGTTGTTTTTCATACAGCTTCTTGGTCATAGCAATGATTTCCCAGCTTGGTTAGTGCTTTTGATCCGGTTCAGTTGTCTCTAAGCCCCACCTGGTCCTGCTGTAGTAGAAGGCAATTTAAAACCATTAAATGCCACACACTCACACCATTATGCAAAAGAAAGTTATGTTTAATATGGATATTTTCAACGATATTTACCTGAAGTTGATGGCAGGTTGTCTCGTCTCTCTCTGCCGGGTGTTTTCCCCTCCTGGTCTCTGGCTGACTGAAGTCACACTGCAGCCAAGACAACTGAACTCCCCAGCCGCTTCATTTCCAAGGGGAAATCCACAAGCACTCCTGCAACACAAGACTACTCACACAGAAAATGGCAGACACAAATGACAGAATTTAAGTCTCTTAACTTGCGAAGAAGAAACAATTAACATCTATTGTATGGGGTGTATTATATTCACGTGACCTGCTGATTTCACAGCAATTTTTCACATCTAGATAAAATGATGAGTGTGCTTGAGATTTTCCTTTTGTAAGTTTGGTTTCTGGCACGATGCTTTGTGAGCTTTTGAAAATGCTGAACTCGTTAACAGCAGAAAAACTAGACAGAACAGCTGCCCACACTGGGCCAGTCAGATCAAGGTTCATCTGTGTTTTAAAAGACAATAATATAACAGCCATCACAAATAAAAATAACAGCAAACCAAAAAAACAGCTCTATTGTTTTTATCCATGCCACACAACCTGCTGCAACCTGATTTTAACTTGTAAACTGGAATATCAAAGTGTTGCGTGCATGAGTGCAACAGAGCCCCCTACTGGCACAGAGAAGTACTACAAACATGTCATACAACAAATGGCTTCCTGAAAATGTGTAACGATTAAATGTCATTTGATATGGTGAAATATTTTGCATTTTCTGCTCATTTACTAATGAGTCAGTATGTTCATTATTCCTTCCTATACTGTGCTTATTGTATTGTATTCTGATTGTTTTTTATACAGCAGGCACTGTATGTGTCCAGGACAAATTTCCTTCGGGACAATCAAGTCTATCTTATCTTATGTTATAAAAGTGACAAGATAGATAAAATGTGTGGGTATTTCTTTTGATAGTTGGACAGATAATTTTGATTTCGGTCCATCATTCACCAACATTAATCCACAATCTGGAGTCAATCTGTAGATCTGAAAACAAATTAATTTGAAACACAAACACACACACACACACACACACACACACACACACACACACACACACACAGAGAAGTATCTGTTATGTGCATTATACAAGCTAACCCTCAATGACTGAAACACCTCTTCAGTTTAAGCTTCAAGTGGGGACACTTTCATATACAAGCCTGCAACAAAAAATGATTCAGGGACACATGAAGATAGTAATTTTGTCAGTGTGTTATTCCTTCAGTGATAAAAAACAGTTTATGAAACGATGAATTTGGCAATGAATTTGACTTCAATAAAAAAAGACAGATACATTTCAAATAATGTCATTTTGTTGCAGTATATCAGAATATTAAATACTGTAACACCATTTTCTTGTCACCCAATGTTATCGGCAGTGCAGTAGCTGTCACACAGGCCATTAAATATCATCATAATGTTTCAATGATAATTATGATATAGCTAGTGCTAATCAGACAAAGCAGATACCTTTTACCTGACATAAAATCAAGCAAATGGTTGAACATCCACTGCTGGAGGGCAGCTTCACGCTAAATTACACCGAAAATATGAGCCAAAATAGATTTAAATTGGTTTGTTAGTCTTAATCATTTTAATATTGTGATGTTTGAACCTCTTGTGTTGGCTGGTTTGGAAACACTTTTCAAAAAGGGAGATCCAGTGTTTCATTCCCATAGTCAGCACAATCCTACAAGGACATTCAAATATGTTCAAGGGCTGATAGATATGAAGGAAACACAGAGAGTGTCCCGGCTTGTTCACCGCGCCCAGCAGTCAAAACAGAGCAGGGAGAGCCAGGTGGCGCAGCAGGTCAGACAGTTACTTTGGCAGAGGTCTTGATATCCTTGAACACTTCCTTGGCACACGGTGTTTCAGGCCGCCTACACTTTTTATTCTGCAAATATGAGCCTCCAGACTTCTACTGACACTAAGACACAGACAAATATCTGCCCACACCAGCCAGACAGTCAAAGCTGGGATGTTTGAGACGCTGACTTAGCCAGTAACTAATTTGGAAACACTTCTAAATCAGTACAACCCGCTACTCATCACAAGAAGGCCTCACACTGCTCCGACACATTTTACTGGCACAGTCGGCCTAATATCCAAAAGGGTGCTTTTCCAGCCAGGTGCCACAGGCAGTCAGATGTTTACCTTGGCAGAAGTCTGGCAGGCAGTGGCCCAGGCAGGCAGCAGCTGATGTTAGATTTATCTGGGTGGAGAGAAAACGATTAAGAAACGCTCTCCACTCCCTCGAAAACCTGCCGCTGAGTCGGCCTTGAACGCAGCAGCTCTTACACCCCCACCTGCTTCAGCCGAGGAGCAAACAGCAGAAGACTGCGT
Organism: Centroberyx gerrardi; assembly: GCF_048128805.1. Lineage (NCBI taxonomy): Eukaryota > Metazoa > Chordata > Actinopteri > Beryciformes > Berycidae > Centroberyx > Centroberyx gerrardi. The sequence continues at coordinate 18,272,079 of NC_136016.1, forward strand.
GTTTACTGGGTCGCAGGTGGGAATGTGTGTAACTTTGTGAATGCTGCGTGTTCAGCAAACCTTCCCTGGACAGATAAAAGCAGAAAACAGAGTCTCAGTGATGCAGAAACAGAGTGGCTTCATACTGAATTAGACCTACAGCACCTAGGGAGGCAAACATGACCATGGTCTGACTTCAACAGAGTTTCAGTGGCATTCGGCGAATCATTATCCTTCCGGTGGTAAGTTGTTGCTTCTGGGAATCAATGAGAAGTAAAATGAGTGAAATAGTCCTCTTGTTTTGAAGCATCAGGATCCTTCAAGTGTCCCAAGTTGATGTGGAATTGTCTCCTGCCTCAGTTCCTAATAAGTGTCACTTATTAAACAAAATTTCTGATTGTTTTGACCACTTGCATACAACCCTACTTTGGAGCTGGCCTCAGAAAGCCACTCTACACTCTTTGCTCCACTCTTCTACATTCACTTCCATGTGTTTGAGAGCAAGTTAATAAAAAGCACTTGACATCTTTGTTTACCTGAGGCTTGATGCCAGAGGGTTGTGGTTCCCTCTGCCTGCTCCCATCAGGTCGTTCCAGAGTCACGTATCCCACACAGCAGCCTTGTTTGTACTGAAGGTGGAAAACCAACTATTCCTCAACAGCTGTGGTTTTGTCTTTCAACAAGAATAATTTGTATCTGCAACAGCAAAAACCGGTTGTTCAGATAAACTTTACTTCACATTATAATCGTACAATTCCAATCACATTACAGTCCGTTTTCTTTCTTTTTTTTGCAACAAAGTTTTCAGTTGAGAATGCTTTGAGTTCTGTACTGAATCTTTTTACAAAGAAAGGTAACAAACATCTTGTAACAAATCTCATTTTGAAAATGTAAATCTTGAAAACCACTTAAATGAACAATTGCCAAGACTGTCAGACAAACGTCTGAGCAACATTTAAAATACAAGACAATGTTTAATCTAAATTTTAATATATTGTAAGAGAAAACTATAAAATATATAAGATGGCAACAATATATTACAGTAGCACAGGCATTATATTACATTTTCTCCAAGATTCAATTTAGACAAACTTGCAGACTACAAAGATATTTCTTAAAAAACACAAAAACAAAAACCAAAAAAAAAAAAAACACTACCCATATTATGGTGGAATACTCTCTACATTTTGTTCAATCACCCTCGTTAATGCACTGAGCATATGAAGGCACTTAGTACTGGTCTTCGTCCATTTAACAGCATCAAGTTGTTAAGGTCAGGGTGTCTGGTGATATTTTAACCATTTGTGAAAAAGTACAAAACTACACATTACGTTCAGAAAAAGGTCTCTGAAATATAGGAGCAACACAAAAACAAATGGCACAAATTGGCAAGTGAACCATTACAAAAATGATTACAAGCAAATTAAGATTAGAGTTTAAAAATAATTTCATCCAGAACACCTTAATTACATCAAGTATTGGCGCTAAATCTGGAGGAAAGGAGACTTTTGTCCAGCCCTTTTAAAGAATGTATGCTGCTTAGTGCAAACTGCATAGTGACAACTGACAAACAAGTTATATGTTTCATGTTGTGTTGCTATACAATGCTCTTATGCAAATGTACAAATTCCATTCAACAGGTAATGAAAATCCCAAATGATTTCACATATTCTCCAGTACATTTGTGCTTGAAGGGTTTTTACATATACTATATACATATTTACATTACAATAATTTTGAAGGCCATGACCCTTCAGTTTCTCTCTAGTACCGTGCTGCCTGTCACTTGACCAGTGGGTTCAGCAGGTCAGGCTGCAGCCTGGTGACAGTCCTTATTTACCTTTACTCACCACCACACTGCAGTACTGATCAGTTGGCTTTTTCCAATATACTTGATTTCAACTTTTCTTTTTCTCCCAGCATCAGAACACTTTACATGACAATGATATGATTGTATGTTTTCAGTTTGACTTGATATCTGATAGTAAAATGATAATCATGGTAACAAAACCAAAACCTGGATGCTAGATGCATCAGCAATTGGATGTCAGGATATTGTGAACAGAGAATATTGACATTCATGTGTAACATGTTGATATATTTCATGCACTGCATGCTACACCGTACAGATGCATACAGTATGGATAGTACTTGTCGTTAAAGCTGCTACCAGAACAATCTAACAATTTGTGGTAAATGTGTATATAAGGACCAGATACTGAACAGTGATAGAGGAGCGAAATGTTGAAGTTTTGAAAATACGAGACATTTTTTGGGGCAATGTCTGTATTCATGAAATGCTAAAGTGTCTCTCACACAGAAATGCATATAATGCATATTTAAAAAGGTGGAACAAAACAAATAAGAAAAGTTGTTTTTGCTTGTTTTGGCAGCTGACAATTCAGTGCGTAAAGGCGATGGCTCCTTGAGTGATATTGTTCCCTGTAGTTGTTATACAACTATACATTATTCTAAAACTCCATGACACACATTACACAGAAATCTGTGGGAACTTAATACTCAAAGTCCCTTCTGAAGGAAATTACACTTAAATGCAAAACTAAGTGAATTTTAAAAAGACATTTTTTAAACGGAGGAGTTTAACAGCTGGATAATGTTATGACTGCCATTTAAATAATTCCCCTTTCCCCCCAAAGAGAGGCAGTGCTGTGGATTTTTTTTTCTACTTTGCTGCTGTCTTTCAGCTGGAAGTTGGTTTGGGATACGATGTACCTGTTCTCTGAAAAATATTTTTCTGTTACAACTTTAAGCGTAAGCAGCAACAACTTCAAGTGTAAGCAGCAACCACTCTATGCCATTTATGCAACAAATGGTGTGAAATTTTAGTGTCCCTCATAATGATCCACTGAAATTTTGACTTTACTAAAGGCATTTCCGGCCTGACACACTTTAAGAGGAAACAGGAGTGGAGTCCCCGTTCCTTTGGTCCAGCTCCGACATGTCGGTCATGGGGGTTTCACACTTTTCGTCAGTGTTGACCAGGCTGTACTGACCAATCTCTGTGTCTCTGGACTGCTGCTTGGTCCTGTCCCGCAGGACGGAGTGGATGAAGGCCAGCGGGACGGGCATCATGGCAAATATGATCAGTAAAGACAAGACAGCCAGCGCCCAGCCAGGGTACTCCAGGGTCACCTCAGAGGCCTGAAAAAAAAGAGATAAAAATATTGAAATAATATAATTACTTAAGAACTGAAAGAGAACAGCCTGACGTTTCATTACTTTGCATTAAAATCAGTGAGAAATGATAAAAACTGCTAAAAATCCACCCTTGAATCCACCCTTGTTTACTTTTTGTTGTGCCCATTTTTCCTCAAGCTGCCTCGTCTACTTCTACTTCAGTTAGTGATTTCATACATTTCCCAGAATTACTTTTGACAACCTCCAGAGAACATCTGTGGGTTTTACATGCAGGTGCAGAGAGTGATAGCATAGTAAGAGCAAGAGAACAAGAGTTTTTCCCGGTCAGAAAAAGTGAGTCACGCCCCTTACTCCAAAACACAAAATGTCTTGTTTTAGGGTGGATTTTTTTTGGACACTTTCCCCACCTGCTCTTCGTTCCATGACATATACGTGGGTCGTTTGAGGAACATGCGGATCATGCTGGCTCCCAGCAGCCCCAGCATAGCAAGCAGGCAAACGTATTTCCACAGGTATTTGTAAATCACACTGGGACGCCAACCCAGCATTGCCTCAATGTCGTTGAGGAACCTTTATAAAACACAAAGAGTGGTGACGGTTACAGAACTTTTGTGGCAAGCAAGCACTGACGAGACTAATAGAGAACGAATTAATTAGTTGGAATTTGAATGAAACTCAAGAACTCAATGAAGAGAAAGTTTCACACGGTTTGAAAATAGACCTCACCTATCAGCTCCATACAGCCAAGACACACTGAATGTCTCAAAAACAACCACAATGATGAGCGGCAGGGTGGCAGAGTAATCATCGAACATCATCACAAAGTAGTTCCCGCAGCGCTGGGTGAACAGCAGGCCAATCAGAAAGCCGATGATGCAGCTGAACACTGTGAAACAACATGTTAAAATAATAGTAAAGACATCAAAACTGTGAAATAACACAAATGGAATCATACAGTGACCAAAAAAAGTGTTAAACAAATCAAAACGATCTTATATTTTAGATTCTTTAAAGTAGCCGCCCTTTGTCTTGATGGAAAGGCAAAGGCTTTGGAAAGAAATTCATACATAGGCATCAACTTCACTATTTATATTTGTCTGAGAAACACATTGTAAGCATTTAAGCATAAGCCTTTAGATCAAAATGGCTTCAAGATAATGAAAAACACAGTACATTCAGTGAGGTGTATCACTGTAAACACCCCCAAGGTTTTGGTTATTGCTCAGTGCCTGTGAACTCGCACCGAGAGATTGGTTAAAAGCTGCGGGAAGAGCAAGTTGTTTTGGTCCGACTGGTTCTCGTCCTCCTCTCCTGGTGCTGCCAGTGTGGTAGCAGAGTGACGTCGGGCTCTTCTGCGGCGCGCTGCCACAGTATCGCCACGGAAGCCACAAAATCCAAATCAAAAATAGGAATCGATCTCTAATCCACCTAATGTGCGCATCACGTCATGTTTGTCATTCAGCGATGCACAAACCAGTAGAGCAGTAGCGTCGTAGTCAGTCCGACCCAAACAAAACTTAAAATTCCACAATTTGCTCCAAACTCGCATGTGTTGGTAACGGTATCCAGCTGTTATGCCATTGTAGACTGACATGTAATTCTGACAACTGATTGGACAGATATTCTCCAGGGAGATCGGACCCACGTGGGGAGTGGGGGACACGGAACCGAATGATTCGCGGGACGTATGCGCGTCCCGATCCGTGGGCGGTGAACTGTACGGCACGGATGTTTTTTTCGGGAACCGTTTCACCCCTACCACTCATCTACAGGCTCTGACACCAGGTGACTTTTAGGGGCAAAATGACAGGGAAAGGTACCTGCCAGCAGAGTACTGAAGTAAGCTTCAACTTCAAGTATAGCTTCAACTATACAGTAGAGCTATCTGTAATCAATGCAAGAGTGATATCTCCTTCGGCAATGTTGTTCTACAGCATTGTACACAAAGTCACCCAGTGTATCTCTTTTTGATACATTACCGAAACTGTACGATGCATCTTACTAGTTGTAGGAGTATCACTTGGAACGGGTGTTTACCTGTGAGTTTGGTCTTGTTGTTGGCCAGAGTTTTGAAGTTGTCTGTGAGGGGGGCGAGGATGCCCTCCATTGTGCCAAACATGGTGCTGAGGCCCAAGTTGAGCAGCATGAGGAAGAAGAGCGCCGACCAGAAGGGGCTGCCTGGCAGGAGGGACATGGCTTCTGTGAAGGCAATGAAGGCCAGGCCTGTTCCCTCCACACCCTGCACACAGGACGGGTGCACAGAAAGGGAGGGAGTCAGAATGCATACGGAATATAAAATTTACTTCAGTTCCTTCAATTAAAACACTACATCAAGAGATCTTGGGATGTCTGATTGATAGCATAAGAGAGTTAGAGTGGTAACAGTAAAACACATAAGAAAGCTAAGAGCCAAAACATGCTTTCTGCTACGCAACAATGTTAATTCACACAAAATTTCACTTTCATCTTTACCTTCTGCATCTCTTTTTCCAGGTCACAGTCAGTAAAGGTGCCAGGGACTTTATCTCCGTAGTGTTTAAACCAGGTCCTGTAGTCCGTCAGGGCCACAGAAGTGGGATCAGAGTAGTTGAAGCCTGGCATCAGGTTCTTGTCTACCTCACCGTTGAAAAACTGCTGTGACAGCTGCTCCAAATTACTGAGAAAAACACAAAAGACAAGGCAACAGTAAACATGTCGTCCCCCATGAATGATGCATCAAGTTTTGTCAAAATCGGATCAGTGACATCTGAGATATCGTGCGTGACCCATGGATGATGATTTTGTGTGTGCATTTCGATGCGTAACGCTGTTTTTCCTATACTAAAAACATACCTGGCTACACATTCCATGACTTTTTCTTTGGCGCGGAAGCCCAGCACCGCAAACACCACCAGAGTGGCCAGCACAGAGGTGAGGAAGTTTATCAAGGAGACGGTGAAGGCGTCACGGTGGCAGTTGTTGTTCTTAGGATTGTAGGAGGAGTAGGCGATGATAGATCCGAAGCCCAGGCCCAGAGCGAAGAAGACCTGCGTGGCCGCCTGCCGCCACACCTGCACGTCCGCCCAGATTTCCAGCTGTGGACGCACGGAAGGAGCAACAGATGTGTCAAAGGGGAAATCCTCACGTTCGCCTCCCTTCTCTACACCCGACCAGACACACTAGCTGCAGATACCTTGGGGTAGAACATGTAGCTGATGCCCTCCATGGCCCCGTCCAGCAGGAGTCCTCTGATGAGGAAGCACAGCAGCACCACGTAGGGGAAGATGGAGGAGAAATACATCACCTTGGAAGAGAGAGGGGATGAACACATGAGCAAAGGATCTGCAATGAAATCGCAGGCGCAGACCAGGAACCACTGACCAGCAGCTACAACAGACGGACAAGGAAGGAGGGGTCTCGAATAGGGAAGGGACAATAACTGGTATTACTACATATCCCGGTAAATAACAATAACATTATGCCACCGCCTCTAATTTGTATTACCATGACCACTGCGATAACCGGTGACTTGCTGGGAGGCTGAATAACAAACTCAATCACACAGCCCCAGGTCTCTCTCGTCTGTCATCATTCATTTTTGCCACACAATGAATGCCACTTGTTGGGAAGTGAACAGCGTCATAGAGGAAGTGTCCGTGGTAAACACATAAAGCTGGGAATCATCTGGCTGCGAGCGATACGTCAGCGTCACCAGCCTCATCAAATCCTTCTCCTACGGTTTTAATTATGTATTATCGTATATAGAGATAATTTTGGCCTAGACAATTGTACTATGAAGTTTTCATAGCGGTACAGGGCTAGTCTCAAATAGTTTACACACACACACACACACACACTGATCCATGTCTAGCTTTATGCCTTCCTCCACCCAGCTAGTGAACTCTTAGGCTAGTCTGGCTACCTCTTTTAGGACTGTTTTTTTATGATAGTAAGAGCAAACACTGTAAACGGTAATAAAACTGTCTTGATATATGCCTGTGTATGTTTGATGCCCCCACACCTGGAACGTCCTGGTGAAAAAGTGATCTGAATCAAACAGACAAACTGTAGCCCTCTCCAGGCGGCTTTAGTATTACCAGGGGAGATAATCTATTGACTTTGCCCTCTGAAGTGGGGCGACACCTACGCCAGAAATTCCAGAGATTCCATCGCCCATGGGAACCCCGACATCTGAGCCCAGCACATGACCAGGATTTGATCTAACTGGGAAGGCCTATACAGTGCTGGTCAATATATGAGCACCCTTTGCAATTTGGTTGATAATTTTGCATTTTTGCAGGTGTTCATTTCAGACCCTGGTCACAAATAATCTCTTGCCCACGGTCATTTGCTGCATGTCCGCCCCTCTCTCTCTCCCATGCCTTCCTGTCTCTCTCTCACTAACTCTGTCGAATAAAGCATAAAAATGCCAAAAATAAATCTAAAAAAAAATAAAAAAAATCTCTTGAAAAGAAAGCATAGCATTCATAAGAAGTGATTCTTACTTTGCAAATACTCAGCTTTGATCTTTTCTAACATGGAGGTATGAAAACACACACACACACTGTGGTAGGCAGTTTTCCCCACAGTGCAGCCGAGGACATCACAAGGCAAATTCAGGTCAGGCAGGCAGTCAGGTAACGCTTAGTGAGATGATGTGCTTCATGAGATGACTTCTAGAGGGCGTTTGTGGCTAAGAGATGCAGTGTTTCCCATACAGAAGCACAAAATCAAAAGTTGGTCAATGTAGAGAAATGGATCTAAATCGATCTCTAATGCGCCTGATGTCACATCACGTCATGTCTGTAATTTGGAGATGTACAGACAGCAGACCAGCAGCACTGAACTCAATCCACAGAGTCTCCCGGTGTGAAAACAAAAGTGAAACTTAACATTCCACCATTCACTGAACTCGCCTGTGTTACTAACGGGATTTATAAACAGTAACCATTTACAAACGTCTTCTGCTGCCCTTCAAACATTAACGGTAGGCAACGTACAGCCCACCTTGTGGTATTTAACTAACATTAGTGGAATTATTTAACCGATAACTGTGTCGCAGTGCTTCAGTGCGTTGCATTGAAATGAACTGAACAGAACACACACGCCGTGGGTCTGTACAGGATCTGTGCTTGTTTAAGTAAAACTCTACAACTTAGTCTATCCTCCATGTACGGCACACGAAAACAAGGAATAAATGAATCAGCAGTCTTAATAACATTGAGTGATGAACAAATTTTGGTAGGTTTGCAAGCACAACATTTTTGTATTACTGCACTACATTTTACATTCTAAGCCTCAGCGTGATGTTCGCTTTCCAAAGCAACTCACAGTAAGTGCAAACTGAATAAGTGATTCTTATTCGACTGCCTCAATCACATATCTTTTCTTTTTTAAAAAAACAAGCCATTCATAATCAGAATTTGGTAATTCAGCTCTTTGACAAAAGCAGACATGCTGAACTCTGGATTTGAATACTGGATATTCAAGATGTGCAACAATGGAAAAAGCCAACATATTCAACATTTGATGAATGATGCATACTGTCAACAAGAAATACAAGCAAGTGATTGATTTACAATAGACTAACAACATACTTCTACTAACACACCAAGACGCAGACAAAAATAGACTAACTCTAACTCTACTAGTAACCAATTAGGAAACTCTTCAGTCAAGCAGGTGCAGAGTTACAACACCCTGAGAGCTGCTAGATACAATTACGCTTATACACTTTTTACCGGCACAGTCGGCCTCATAGTGACAACGCTGCTTTGAAAGCCAGATGCCACAGCAGATCAGACAGTTACCTTGACAGAAGTCTTGATACCCTTGAACATTCCCAGGCACACGATGGTCCAGGCCGCCAGCAGACAGCAGGTGATGTAAGGGTTAAAACTGCCCAGCTCGTCGATGGAGTCTGTGATGTCCAGGGCCTTGCGGTACCAGAAGTATGTGGTGGGGGAGCTGCCTGCACATTCCTTTACTGGTGTGAAGAGAGAGAAATAGACGCTCAATCGCTGTACCATGGACGTCTTACTAGTGTGAACTCGGCTGATATACAGTTTTGATCAGAGACAGTTTTGATCTAGCCATCAGCTCACCTTTAACGAGTAATAGACTTGGTCACGTAATGTGTGATGCTGAGTGTTTACCTGTTACGTTCCCCGTTTCTGGACACTGTTCCCAAGGTAAAGGGTACTGAAACGAGTTCCCAAGGTAGAAAAGACTCCATGCCAGGATCACGTTGTAGTAGAGCGCCACAAAGAAACACACCTGGGGATATTTGAGAACAAGTTTACCAGGTTTACTAGGTTCTTAAGAACATTAAACACATTCTATGGATACTTATGCAAATACTGTATACATAACTGTATATACATTCATAACCCTACACTTGATGTCCAACAAGTTCAAGTCACAAAATACACCCTAAAACACTTTAACACTGCTACTGGTGATGGAGTTTGATAGCAGAAAAACAATTCATCTATCTAAAATATCATGTCAGGTTTGGATTTTACTCCCTCAGAATCAAAGAACAAGAGCTTCTTCCTAGAATCATGATTTTGCTCAACAATCATACAGGGAGAAATTCATCGTAGAAGAGGCAGCGATACTAAATTCTCCACCAACAGTAGCCTCAATAGACCAGAATGCATTGCAGCCACAGCTCGCATTTTGCTGATCTATCATTGGTAGCGTGTGAAATACAGCGTCCTCTTCCAACAGCTTTTTTGTAATTTGAACAACCGGGCACAGTTTTTTTTAATTTTTTTCTATCTCTAGTCTCCACTCCTCAACTGGAAAAACACGCTATACTATTGCTATCACTCTCTCCACCTACACAGCACTGAGAACCCCATTTTGCCCCCGAAAGGCATTCTGGGAAATGTAGGACACCAGTGACTGAAGCAGAAGTAAATGAGGCAGTTTGAGGAAAGTGGGTACACCAAAAAAATAAATGAAAACACTTCACA